>NC_045434.1:116919005-116966522 GCF_002776525.5 Piliocolobus tephrosceles | reverse complement strand
TATTTTTCTTGTAAATGTGTTTGAGTTCTTTGTAGGTTCTGGATATTCGCCCTTTTTCAGATGGGTAGATTGCAAAAATTTTCTCCCATTCTGTAGGTTGCCTGTTCACTCTGATAGTAGTTTCTTTTGCTGTGCAGAAGCTCTTTAGTTTAATTAGATTCCATTTGTCAATTTTGGCTTTTGTTTCCAGTGCTTTTGGTGTTTTAGATGTGAAATCCTTTTCCATGCCTATGTCCTGAATGGTATTGCCTAGGTTTTCTTCTAGGGTTTTTATAGTTTTAGGTCAAACATTTAAGTCTCTAATCCATTTGAATTTTTTTTTTTATATAAGGAGTAAGGAAAGGATCCAGTTTCTACTTATGGCTAGCCAGTTTTCCCAGCATCATTTATTAAGTAGGGAACCCTTTTCCCATTTCTTGTTTTTGTCAGATTTGTCAAAGATCAGATGGTTGTAGATGTGTGGCATTATTTCTGAGGGTTATGTTCGTTCTATTAGTCTATCTCTCTGTTTTGGTACCAGTACCATGCTGTTTGGGTTACTGTAGCCTTGTAGTATAGTTTGAAGTCAGGTAGCGTGATGCCTCTAGCTTTGTTCTTTTGGCTTAGGATTTTCTTGGCAATGTGGGCTCTTTTTTGTTTCCACATGAATGTTAAAGTAGTTTTTTTCCAATTTTGTGATGAAAGTCACTGGTAGCTTAATGGGGATAGCATTAAATCTATAAATTACCTTGGGCAGTATGGCCATTTTCACAATATTGATTCTTCCTATCCATGAGCATGGAATGTTCTTCCATTTGTTTGTGTCCTTTTTAATTTCATTGAGCAGTGGTTTGTAGTTCTCCTTGAAGAGGTCCTTCACATCCCTTGTAAGTTGGATTCCTAGGTATTTTATTCTATTTGAAGCAATTGTGAAAGGGAGTTCACGCATGATTTGACTCTGTTTGTCTGTTAATGGTGTATAAGAATGCTTGTGATTTTTGAACATGATTTTGTATCCTGAGACTTTGCTGAAGTTGCTTATCAGCTTAAGGGGATTTTGGGCTGAGATGATGGGGTTTTCTGATTATACAATCATGTCATCTGCAAACAGGAACACTTTGACTTCCTCTTTTCCTAACTGAATACCCTTTGTTTCTTTCTCCTGCATGATTGGCATGGCCAGAACTTCCAACACTATGTTGAATAGGAGTGGTGAGAGAAGCCATCCCTGTCTTGTGCCAGTTTTCAGATGGAACACTTCCATTTTTTTTTGCCCATTCAGTATAATATTGGCTGTGGGTTTGTCATAAATAGCTCTTATTATTTTGAGATACGTTCCATCCATACCAAATTTATTGGAGATTTTAGCATGAAGGGCTGTTGAATTTTGTCAAAGGCCTTTTCTGTATCTATTGAGATATCATGTGGTTTTTGTCTTTGGTACTGTTTATATGCTGGATTACGTTTATTGATTTGTGTATATTGAACCAGCCTTGCATCCCAGGGATGAAGCCCACTTGGTCATAGTGGATAAGCTTTTTGATGTGCTGCTGGATTTGGTTTGCCAGTATTTTATTGAGGATTTTTGCATCGATGTTCATCATGGATATTGGTCTAAAAGTCTCCTTTTTTTTGTTGTATCTCTGCCAGGCTTTAGTATCAGGAAAATGTAGGCCTCGTAACATGAGTTAGGGAGGATTCCCTCTTTTTCTTTTTATTTTTCTAAACCAGCTCCTAAATTATCGGTTGCTGTGTATAGGATTTGTTCTCTAAGATGATTCCCCAATGAACTAGACTTCCTTCTTATATCGAGTAGGATTACCCTTTGTAAACAATAGAATATTGTGGAAGTGATGATGTGAGGCTTCTCAGAGCAGATAAGACAATGTTACTACCACCTTATAGTATCTTCTCTTTCTGGTATCTCTTATTCTTGTAGCAGCCCACTGACACATCATGAGGATATCCTTGCAGTCCATGGAAGGAACTGAGTCTTCCTGTCAACCAGCTCCACATTTCCAGAAATGCTAGCAAATGAATTATATTAGTCTGTTCACATGCTGCTAATAAAGACATACCCAAGACTGGATAATATTTAAAGGAAAGAGATTTAATTGACTCAGATTTCAGCATGGCCAGGGAGGCCTCAGGAAACTTATAATCATGGCAGAAAGGGAAACAAACACCTCCTTTTTCACATGGTGGCAGGCAGGAGAAGTACCAAGCAAAAGGGGGAAAAGCCCCATATAAAACCAACAGAACTCATGACAACTCATTCACTATCATGAGAATAGCAGCGTGGGGGTAACTGCCTCCATTGTTCAATTACTTCCTACCAGGCCCCTCCCAGGACATCTGGGGATTGTGGGAACTACAATTCAAGATGAGGTTGGGGTAGGGACACAGCCCAACTATAACATAAATAATCTAAGCATATGTAGACCTTCACCTGATCACAGTCCAAGCCAACATCTTGACTCCAACCTCATAATAACCCCTGGACCAGAATTGTAAGCCATTTACAGATTTTGACACCATAGAAATGTAAGACAAATATAGTCTGCATTTTGCATGGTTCCAATATGCACAAATATCAGTAACTGTGATTTTGTTAAATAACAACAGGCTTACAACAACGTTTAAGTTTCAGTTACCATGGTATATTAGCTGTGAGTTATTACATAAAGTACATACTTTGCTGCTAGCTCTTCAGCACAGAAATCTATGTGTAATTAAGAAGTGTGTATCAGGTTCAGTGACTAACCTTGTCACTTTTTTTTGTGTCTGTCACTGATTGGCCAGTGCACTTCTGTTATTCACTTCACACACACCAAAGCATGTAGTTGTGTTGTTTCTTTGTCTTCTAGTGATCAAATCATGTGACATTTTACAAAAATGAATAAACTTAGGAGATAATTGGCAACAAAGATGAAAGTGCAACAAATAAAAAAGTGAATATTTTAATTCACTGTGCAAATTACTGCATAATAAAAACATAATAGTTACAGAAGAAGTAGTTTACCATGGAAATGTTGACACTGCTATCATTTATAAGAATATATATGCAGCCAGGGAAACTTAGCTAAGGTGAACTTCTCAACTTAAATTTAAAAAGTTGTTTTGATGAAAAGAATGGAGATGCCTTAGAGGAAGTGATTGGAGCAAAATAATTCACATTAAGGTAACTCTTAGATATTTCACAATGTTAAAGAATAAAATACAAATGTATCTATATTTAGAAAGGAATGTAACAATCTGTCAATGTATAGAAAATATGTTATAAATCCAAAAGGCAAATGCTATTCAACCTACTATTGACAAGTTTTTTTTTTTTTTTTGGCAAATAAAGCATTATCACTGATTCTGTTACTATATTAAACGTCACCTTTACCTTTTTTTATTTCCCTTTACATTTATAGCCAAAATAAGAGTCTTTAATGTTATAAAAATGTTAAAACATCAGTGAACAATTCCCTGTTCATTCTTAAAATTACGTTTCATGGTTTCAGTTTGCACAGTCATTTTTATGGCCTTGTATTGCCATTTAATATGAAAACTGATTATATGTATTGTTTTAAGGTGCAGAGTTCAGAGATAACTTGTTAAATAATTCTACGACTGATAAATTATGATCCTTACTGCTTACTAGATGAATTGGAGCTGAATATTTAGTCAATTTGCCTGAATTTGCCAATATCGTTTTTTAAATTATAAATTTCTGTCCGTCGTTCTGAGCCTGTACAAATAAGTAGATGGAAAAGTTCCTCTTGATTCTAGTATAAAAGCTGCTAATCAGGATCCAGCAACGTTCTTTATTTCGTCTCTTTTTGCTGCTGACTGAAATGAACACTGCTATACCAGAACTAAAATCGTAACTATTAGAAAATTCAGTGTTTCTGAATCATGGGGAACATCTGTCAAAATCAAAAGTTTAATAAGAAAAAACAGTAATTGTTGAAAAATATCTAGCTGTAAGTTAATATCATACTTGCTTTTTGATACTGATGTTTTTATAAAACCCTATATAAATATTTTGTAGTGTTCCTCTTTATCAGTCTCCTTGAAGGCCTTATTTAAATTAAACAATTGAAATAGACTTTGATTTCTGAGGACTAACAAATCTATCCCTCCAACTGAAGTATTTCTCCTGAGTTCCAGCTATGCATAGGTGAAGGACATCTAGGCTTTTTTGGATACCACTATACTATATAGTATTATATAGCCACTTTAAAATAATTATGTCACAAACTCACTTTACCCCACTACTTCCCCAAATCCTTCTCCTAAAGTAAGGACTATATCTAGACAACATTTCTGCTTGTAGTAACTTATGCACAGAACAGGCTACAAGAGAACAGAAGCTTGTGTGTTTTGAGAAATAAATTATATAAATTTTCTGAAAATGCTTGTGATTTTTTTAACCATTAAAGCAATGTGGATTCTCAAAAGTTCATCCTCAGGTAAGAGACTGAAAAACTGTGCAGCCCACATAAAGAATAAACACTTCAAGATCCATTTCCTACGTAGACAAAAGACGAGGAAGTTCCTTTCAGAGGTCAGGTTTTAATAAACAGAAAAGTGAGTTCCTCAGGTCAGGATCAGATGCCACATGGAGTCTTTAAAATCGTTGCCTGTGATTTCAAATCTGCCATGGATCAATGTCTGCCATATTCTTTTGTATTGTGTATGAACATGTTTCTTAAAGACATTTTGTTTATTTCAATATATGCTAGATTGGTTGTATAGGTAAGTGGGGATATTACTTATATCTTACTTTGTAATTCACTACATTCCAGGAGCCATATCTGGACTGGAATAGCTATTCACTGAGCTGCGTGTAGTAACTGTCGGTGACTCTGGGATTGTCTCTTTTAGGTCAATAAGTGGTGATTGCAGCATCCATGTTTAATTCTCAATTTTATATGGAAAGTTTTCAGTAATTCATCAACTGTGATTAATGTTAGTTTTTTAATCTCATTGAAAGTTAAAAACTAAACTTCTATTTCCAGTTTGTTAAAATTTCTTAAAGAATAGAAGTTAAATTTTATTTATTTTTTGTTTATCTTTCATCTGTTTCAATGACTGGATAATTTTACCTACTCTAGTCTGTTAAAGTGATTAAATGCATTCATTGATACTTGGATACTAAAATAATCTTATAATTTTGGAATAGTTCCAACTTGGAATGGCATAGTAAATTTTATGTATTGCTAGATTTAATTTGCTGATTTTATGTTTAGGATTACTTTTTGTTTTTGAAGGAAACCAACCTATTTCTTATAATATGCCTGTCAAATTTTGTGCCAAGGTTATTCTTTTTTTATAAAATAAGTATTTTAGTGCCCGCTTTTTATTTCTTCCCCCTGAGAGGTTTTTTGTTGGAATGGTGTTTTGTCTTATTTTGATGTTTGGACTTTCAATGTTTCTGTTAAAGCTGCCTGATTCTGGAATTTTCTTTGTGTTAAGGATTTTAATTAGAAATTTGCTTTTTGGTAAATATGGGACTACGTTATCTTCATATTTTGTGTGCATATTAGTTATGGTAGACAAAGTTTTCAGAGTTTGTCTATTCTACCTACATTTCAAATGTATTATCATAGATTTTTTCATAATGTTATAATTTATTACTTATTTATATATTAGAGACAGAGTCTCACTCTCATCACGCGAGCTGCAGTGCCCTGGAACAATCATGGCTCACTGCAGCCTTGACTTCCCAGACTCAATTGATTCTCCCACCCCAGACTTCTGAGTCACTGGGACTACAGGCACACACCACAATGTCTGGCTAATTTTTTTTTTTTTGTATTTTTAGCAGAGACAGGGTCTCCACATGTTGCCCAGGATGGTCTTGAACTTCTAGACTCAAGCAATCCACCCACCTCAGCCTTTCAGAGTGCTGGGATTACAGGCCTGAGCCACCAAATGCAAGCTAATTTGCTTTTTAAAAATAGGATCTTTATTGATAGTCTTTGAGTAATACTGATAATTATTATTTGTACCATCCCTCATGTGTCTTGATCTAGGTTGTTAGGAGCTGATCAATCTTTTAGTTTTTACAAAGAACCAACTATTTTGACTTTAATGGCTCTCTCTGTGGTTGTTGGATTTTATTTCACTAATTTCTGTTTTTAGTTTTATGATTTCACATCTTCAACAAAGTTGGGCTTAATTTGTGTTATTACTTTATTTTAATAGATGATTTGATCATCAATTTTTCAGCCTCCCTTTCTGCTATAACAATTTAATGAAAAAAAAAATTGTCCCCAAATATTTTTACATATATTTCACAGGATTTATCATATATATTTCATTTCAAAATATGTTCAAAAATTTTATGATTACTTCTAAAGCTTATAAGTTAGCTAGATTTTTGTTTATTATCTACACACATAGAGATTGCTAAACTGGCTTTAAAAAATGATTTCTATCCATTTTGTTTGTATAGCATGTAAGCAATCCCTGTAATTTACTATCCTTTTTAAAATGCTCTAATCACATTTGAAAGAACTATATATTCTCCAGGTGTTGGGTGCAATGTTGTAAATATGTCCATTTAGTCAAGTTAGATAATTTGTGCTATTCAAATCTTCTGTCTTTGATTTTTTTTTTGTATGTTCTATCAGTTACTGTAAGAGGTAAATTAAAATATCCTGTTGTGATAACGGATTTGTTCCCTGTTATATCATCTTTCGCTCTGACATTTCTAGAACTGGTATATATGTATGACACATTCATCTATTTATCATTATAATATAATATTCATATTTTATTTCTACCAATGCTGTTTTCTTTAAATTATTCTTTAGTAATACTATAGCTACACCACCATTTCATGGCTAATTTTTTCACATATTTCTGTTTCCATTCATAGAATTTCAACTTGACATTTGAAGGCTGTCACTTCTTAGCTACATGTGTCATTTTCTTATCCACTTAGCAATAATATCAGTTGAAACATTAAGCCACTTTTTATTTAATATAGTTATTTCTCAGTTTTGATTTAAATCTGTCTTACTACAAACCATTCAGCCACTTTTTACTTAGTACAATTATCTCTCAATTTGGCTTTAAATATATCTTACTAGCTTTTACTTTTTCAAACTATTTTATATACTTTTTTTCTCTCTTTCACCCTCTTCCTTTGCATTTTGAAACAGTTGTTTATGGAATTATCCTCACTGTTTTCTTGTAAAGTAAATATTCTTCAAATAGTCTGTAGTTTTATTCTACAGAATATAACATGTAGCCTTAATCTGTTAACATCTAAAACAAAGAAATACTTTTTATTGTTTTTCATATAAAACAAGGGCACTAGAAAACTTGAAATTTCATCCACACTCTGCTACCACATTATTAGTTATTGTTTTTGTTTAATTCTATTTATGTTGTATACCACATAAAACATTACTACAATAGTTTTGTTGTATAGTCACCATTTACTTACTTTTACCCACGTATTTTTCTTTTGATGTCCAGTCAGGTATTTTTCATTATGTGCTAGGTCATTTTTCATTGAGTGCTAAGCACTATGTGTGAAAAAAATATATAGAAATAATTTTGGTTATCTCTAGAAAGTACTGAAGCCCACCTTTAATTAATATAAATTGAAGATCAAAATATATTGTCTTTTTGCCAAGACTAGCTTTCTGCCACTAAAACGAATGAATTAAAGAGTGCATAAGTTCTCTAACGATAAATAAACATCACGACCTATGACAATAGAAGGACACTCAAGGAAATCCCAGATGTCACATTTTTGGCATTATCAGGCACAAAGTTTAAAATAAATATGAGTAATAATATCAAATAATAAATGGTAAAATGGAGACTTCTGCCAAAAACTAGAATTTTAAAAATAAACTGAAATTCTATAATTTTTAGAAATAATTTGAATCATGAAGTCAAAGGTAGGTTTTATAGCAAACTATGAAAAAGGCAATACATCCCTAATATGCTTCTTCAAATCTTGCTGGCAATGCATATCATATTTCATTGTCTCTCATTAACCAACTTATTTAATATTGAGATAATATAAAGTAGATTTTCCATGTTCCAGTTGAGCCTGAAGAATGACAGAGTTCTACATTAGTTCCTGGCTACAATTCATGTTGTTATACCTTTGGACTCTATAATTCCAGCATGCTGAATACTGCTGTGAGTTTCTCTAGTAGACAGAAATACTGTATGGGCTTTTGGAAATTCTCAATGAAAAAATAATAGTCCAAACATGAAAAATCAAAAAGTCACGGCATCTTCTGTTCTCCATTTAAAAAGCAGATCCTGGTTTGTGATTGGTTTTTGGTTGAAACTTTATGCCTGTCACAATACTCTAGGTGATAAAGTAACCTGAACTGCCAGTTATGATCAGTCTGTTCTCTGATCTACAGTCTATTCAGGTATAGAATTTTTTTTAATATAGATATATTATATATGAACCTTTGCTCAATGATTTGGAACATCTGAAGAAACTGCACAGACAGGTGACTCAGACTCTCAAGAAAACCCCTTCCATTATTTCCCATTTCTTTTTCCACTTACATCTCTACCTTCATGTAGCTTTCCCCATGATCAGTTAATGGAAGAAAAAATAGTTCAGTTTACTTAATAGCTGGATGTAGACAGAGTGGTTGTTACTTTGGTCCAGAAAACATAATGAAGATAAATTATATTTTCAGATTGGAATTTTGGGTGGTATATCTGATTGTTCATTTGTTGCAGAAAGACAGATGCCTGTAGTAAGAATCTACATTGATCTTTGTGAAGTTTTCTCATGTGTTGGCCAGCTAGTCAGAACTTGGATAAAATAAAACAAGAAAATGAGTTACTCTGTCTACAAGGGAGAGTTATGTAGATGGACTCCTCTGAGTGTTCTCAGAGTGAAATATATTATTGTATTATATAGAAACTACCAGAAGATTTGTATTGCAAAGCAAGCTATCAAAACTTAGATGAGAGATGGGGCATGGTGTCTGATCCCTGTAATCCTAGCACTTTGGGAGGCCGAGGTGTGGGGATCGCTCAAACTCAGCAAAACTCTTGTGCTGGCTAAAAAAAAAAAAAAAAAAATTTAGCCGGGCATGATGATATGCACCTGTTGTCACAGCTACTCAGAGGCCTGAGGTGGGAATACCGCTTGATCAAGCCTGGGAGGTCCAGAATGCAATGAGCCATAATCGTGCAGCCACTGTGCTTCAGCCTGGATGACAGACCCTGTCTCAAAATTAATAATTGTAAAAAATAAAAAAAATGTATATATATCTATATATCTATATAGATATTAGATGGGAATGCAACCTGTAGCTGCACTACAGTATTTATCCAGGGTTTCCCAGTGCTTAACAATGTTGTTCACAAAATACTAATGATCACAAAGAAAAAAGGTATCCAATCATTAGTGTGGCTTTTTCCTCTGCAAGGCTGTTATAGCATCTATCACTGCTGAAGACTCAGTCTTCACACAACTGACTCTAGTGCTGAATTCCTGATTATTACACCACTGCCTGGGGAAAGTGTCTCGTCACAAGAAAGTAGGGGAAAGGATGGAGATTAGGAGATTTACCAAAACCTTTTTTCTTATTTGCTCAATGTTCCCAGTCAATGTAAAACTGCAGCAACCCAATACATAATCGACCATCATACTTGTATTAGTTTCCTACATGTATGTATGTTTGGGTCACTCATGTTTGGAATTAGGTTCGGCTGAATGCCTGGCAAAGGAAAGGGAATCTTGTAAAACTATTAAGCAATGATTACCTGCTTAGGCTATAGAAACTGCTATGGACACAGGAACAATGATAGTTCAGTATTATTTTCTAGTGAAAAATCAGTTGTGATGGCTAACATTTCAAGTTCACATGAAGAATGATGGCACATTGACAACATCTTATGATAGCAGAATAGCTTTTGGGACATGTGGTTCCTTGTTTGGGCAAATTATCTTTAATTAGATAATAGATAAGACCGGTGCTGTGGACCAAAAGAAACAGAACATGTGGGAAATCTTTACTCTTTTTTCTCCCTATCCACACTCCACCCTTCACCTTTCGTCTACTCATTACAGTTGATGAATATGGCTCCTTGTGACTCTGCTGCTTCTGGTTTCTAAATAGGGGGCAGTGGGAGAGTTCAGCAATCTGGAATCTTGGTAGGAAATTAAATGAAGGGAGTAAAAAGTGGCCAATGGCTTTTCCCTGACTCCTTCTCAGCAGGGGCACCTTAGACTTGCTGCATTCCTCAACTAAAGATAAGAGATTCATGTGAAACATTGTCTCCATCGACTACTCTACTTCTCCTTGGCCTTCCCAACTGGTGTGCTAACAATCGCGGGGCTATTAGCCCTAGGGTATTATATTACCTCCTAAGATTTTCCTTTTGTAAATCATTATGTCTGTTTCATAAAAATTTCCCAATATGGACAGTCTATGTAGTGAAAAGAACTGTTCTTTTTTTTTTTTTTATTTCTCAACATTTCCAAGTCGTCATTTTCTTTTGTAGATAAATTGTGTTGTGCGTATTTAAGGTGTTCAATATGCTTTTACAGATGATATGCAGATAGTAAAAGGGTAACTATAGTAAAGCAAATTAATGAATACATCATCTCAAATAGTTACCTATTATATGTTTTTTTTGGTATGTGTGGAAATAACAGATAAAACCTCCTTATTTAGCAGGAAGCTAATAAAATTATAATGCATATGATCTAGACTCCTTATATTGTACCTTAGATCTCTAATCTTGTTCATCCTACATGTCTGCTACTTTTTATCCTCTGACCTACACCTCCCCATTTGCTCCCATCCCATCCCAATCCTGCCCAGGTAGCCCCTGTTCTTTTCTCTATCTTTGTATATTTGATTTCAGTTTCAGATTCCATGTATAAGTGAGAGATCATGAAATATTTTTCTTTCTGTGCCTGGCTTATTTCACTTAGCATAGTGCCCTCCAGTTTCATTCATTTTATGGCAAATGGCAGCATGTCACTCGTTGTTAGGGCAGGCAGCTCTGTTCCTTATGGTTATTCAAGTAATTAGATTTATTATTATTTATTTATTTATTTTACAGTATCTCACTCTGTCACCCAGGCTGGAGTGCAATGGCAACATCTCAGCTCACTGCAACCTCTGCCTCCTGGGTTCAAGCAATTCTCCTGCCTCAGCTTCGAGTGTAGCTGGGACTACAGACACGCGCCACCATGCCCGGCTAATTGTTGTATTTTTTTTTAGTGGAGACAGAGTTTCATCATGTTGGCCAGGCTGCTCTCGAACTCCTAACCTCAAATGATCCACCCATCTCGGCCTCCCAAAGTGCTGGGATTACAGACGTGAGCCACCATGCCCGGCCAAAGTGCTTAGGCTTCTATTTTTATTTCCTGCTCATTATTCCTTAAGCCTTACCTTCCTCTGCATGCACAATGCTATGTTTGTCTAGTCTACTTTCCTGCCACCACGAAAGAATCAAAATTTCATGGAAGCTTGCCTAATGTCTTAAGACTCAGGCTAAAATGCATATATCACTTCCACTCACATTATTTTAATACAAACAAGAGCAGTTTTATGGACATGTGACCTATGCAGTGCCAAAGGAACCTACACGCAGAAGGGCCCCATACTGGAATTAATGCTTTTCTGTCACATTTTTAAAATTCTTAATTTTTTTCTTTGGACTCTTTTTGCATGCTCATGGGACAATTGAACACGCATGTGAGCAGAGGAGATAATATATGTGTCTACTGTTTTTTGCTGCACCATTCACAGATAAATTGTGCAACATTCCATGAGCACACAATTACAATGGACCCTGGGTGGACGGGAGTTCAGCAAGATTGAGGGTAAGAGCAAGGTTAACATGTAGTTCTGAGACTGAGTAAGTGGGGGCACTAAGCCCCGAGAAACTTTTCTGTTGAACCAGGAGTTTCTTCATATGCAGAATGAAGGCAATGGTTCCTGTTCAACAAACAGGAACAACAAGCAAGTCTACCTTATCCTTTCTTATCAGTTTTACTTCCTTGTATTCACTTACACTGAAGATGAAAGGGAAAGAAAAAAAGCAACCTGTAGTTTCTTTTCATTTCAATCCTATTTTCGTCAGTAAGCCAAAAATAGCATTGAGAGTATGCATGTATATCAAGAAGTGAAAAAAAAGGCAGTTGAGTTGATTTTTGTGAAGTGTTTCCACTGTTCTGATAATAAAGTACATATATATGTACAGGCTGAAACATGAATTTTGTAATTTCTGTTATTATTCATAAGCATTAAATGCCCTAATACATTAAAAGCTGGAGTTGAACAAAATGAATATAAACAGAAAAATTAATATTAATAATTAAAATTGTTATGGCTGAGTGTAGTGGCTCATACCTGTAAACCCAGCAATTTGGGAGGCCAAGGTGAGAGGCTTGCTCGAGTCCAGGAATTGGAGACCAGCCTGGGCAACAAGGTAAGACCCTGTTTCTACAAACTCAATAATAAAATAGCCAGGCATGGTGTCATGTGCCTGTGGTCCCAGCTATTTGGGAGGCTGAGGCAGGAGAATTGCTTGAGCCCAGGATGTCCAGGATGCAGTGAGCTGTTTGAGCCACTGCACTCCAGCTTTGGTGACAGAGTGAAACCCTGTCACAAGAAATAATAATCTTTTTTTATTTTTTTAAACTTAAAAGACACTAATGAGCAAACACAAAAATAATGTGGTAAGTTGAGAGGAAGAAACAGATAAATGAAACTTTATAAATTATTAACAGTACCTTTAATGGAACTTTTTTTTTCCTGCTTCTTCAACACACGCTTTCCTCCATTCCCAACTCTACATATTTTCATATTACACAGAGCCTCACAAATGTGGAGCTATCCCCAAAGGAGGACATAGTCATATTATTAGAGAATGCAATGAACCCTAGTAAGATAGACTATTTGGACATGCTTGTGCTCCAGGAAAAAAATAAATAAATAAATAAAATTGTACATAAGATTTTTGTTAAGAAATAGTGGTTACTTCTTGAGCAGGACATACAATGAGTTTGGTAAATTCATTCTAGAAAGCTACAAGTTGTGAATCTCCATAAGAGTCGTTTTTATTTTTTTCTGAAAATTTAGAATATTAAAATTTAATATGTGGAAAAATTGGGTAACAAGCAGTTTTTAGATTGTTTATTACAATACTGTCAAATTAATGTATCCTAATACCTCTTCCATGAGATGTAGAAAAGAAACAGGCTGTCATAAACCGCAGGCAAGTGGTGTGCATGGGACATAATTGGATAATTGGATCTCCAGACTCTTTATGCCATTAGCGCAGTCTTGTGTATAGGATGTAAAATGAAGAATCTTAGTAGCTGCAACTTTCCGCCTAAGTACTAAACACTGTTTTCTAATCCACATTCACATACTCCATTGAGGCAAGTACAAAAGCCATCCTAAATCAAGTGCCATGTTTTCCTTCTTTTATATATGTTTTCTTTAAAAAAAAAAAAATCAGTTTTCAAATATACAAAAACATTCCAAAAAATTCACTGGGTATTCACTATCAGGGTACTATTTTCCTGCTGTGTCAGTTTTTAAATAGTCTCAACTGAAAAAAGTGAAATGTAAAAAACCAAAAAAACTAAAGAAATGAATGTTTCATATAAGTGTTCACATATGCACATGTGTATTAGGTACAAACATTTCATATCTTTTAAAATAATGCATAATGTTTATATTATAGTATGATTTAAATTATTATTTTAGTCTGGTCTCACAATAGATTCCAATTCCCACAGCTTTGACATTTGTGCTCTTTGCAAACCTTTGCCCGATGTTTTTATTAACTCAATTTAATGGAACCGTTTTTATGGTGACCTTAAGAATTTAATAACTCTTCAATGCAAGGACAATACCACCTGCAGGCTCCATTGGGATTAAACTGTGGCGGTTCAATATGTCTGTTGGAACACATTAAAGAAGGGGCCGAGGGAGAAGCAGTTACACAAATCAGTTACTTCCCTCTAACCAGCAAGTACTGCTACTGTTTATGATGGTCAATCACAGACATGTGTAGAAAATGTCTGTGGTTGCTAAGGTAATAGGCAGTTCACTTGCAACTCCTTAATAATATTAATCTAACTTTGATCATGTCAGATATCCTAGCCATCTTCAATTCCAAAGTGCCTCTGCTCCTGACAGACATTCTGCATATCTTACAGATACGATCAATATGTTATTAGTCAACATCCTGACGCTAGCCCGTGAATTAATCCCTTTCTGTCAACCTAGCAGTTTCTAGTCTTTTGTAACCTCATTCCCTCAGTATGGATGGGACCTGGCTTAATCCAATTAAGATAAAATTAACTCTTTTTCTCCCATGGTACTCTCCATCTATGTTAATTCAAATCTCTGAGGACAGCTGCTCCAAGCAAATAATTTTATGCTTGATCTTTTAGGTGCAAGATTAAAGTGGTATAGATATATGCTTGGGAGGTCACTGAACTGTCTATTTTCACCCTCCTTTAACCTTCTAATAGTGCTGGAAAAGGTTCAACTGAACACAGAGGATTGCTAAATGGCAGTGATATATTTATTTGGGTTGCAAAAAAAAAAAAAATCAGTTTAGCTTTGTTTAGTAAATATGGTAGCTTTGTCCTGTTGAAAGGTAAATTAATAATATGTGGTGACAGTACTATGACACTATTTAGATTTGACAAGCCAAGAATGCTTTAACAGTCTGTAATACGCAAAGCAAATCATGGATACTCCTGGTACTTATGTGATACAATGACATTTCCTGCTGTGAAAAACACTGATTGAAAAGATTATTTCTCTTTGAGTCAAGGCATTAAAAGTAAGGTTTCTCTGTTATTTGACCAAGACAATGATTATATTAGGATAATATAGCAAGTTTCATTACTGAGAACCTAGCATGCACAACTTTGAGGTTCAGTGACTATCAGGTTTTTAAGATTGTAGATCCAGTAATCTCCAGGCCAACATTTGAAAAGAGTTTGCCTCTTAGGCAAAATTGTTTTCATTTTCTATCCCTTCCTCCCTCTTCTAGCCTGATCCACCTCCTACTACTTAACTGCCTTTGGTCTCTAACTTCCTTTAAGACATTTAGAAAAATCATGCTTTTCTTCTCTAAATCAAACCCATTGTATGGAGAAGATAAATGACAAGTCATTTCCACATCGGTGTGAATTATATATATATATATATATACTGTCTCCTCTCAGTGTTATGAGAATAAAAGTCTTTTACCCTACAACAGAGAAGTGAAATATTGGTAAGAAAGCCATGGAAGTATTTTTACTTGAGCAAACTCCCCTATACGGGCTTTTTTATTTTTTTTTCAATTGATTGTTGTTAGGAACAAAAATAAGAAGCAAAGGTTCTAAGAATAGGAAGCAGGAAAAAGGATCAGCTAAGACTAACAAAATATATTATTTTAAATTTGTTAGCTACACAACCTCAACATGTTTATAATCTAGATGTTTATTAGGAAATGTTTTGATAAGACAGCTAACATTAAATACCATCTAGACTCCGTAATAGAACAATGATGTATGGGTGAAATTCTCTGAACTCCCTCTAGTTGCAAATTTCCCCAGCTTAAATATATTATGTATTTCAATACATCACATATTTTAGTGGTCTTATCTTTTTAACTAAATTTGATAGATCTGATAAATCAGTATTTTGATTGACCAATACAGTTATTGATATGTTTACTAAATTATATTTTGGATTTCAATAATTCTATTTGGATCTTTTTTGGGGGGGGGTGGTGGAGGCACTAAAATTCATTCTTTACAAATTTGTATAGAATACCTAGTGGTAGCAATCTTTTTTCACTTTTTGCCTATCTGAACTGTTAAAAATGTAACCTCGTTTCTGAAAGACAGATTTGCTAGCACACAAGTCTAGGTCAGAAGTCATTTTGTCACAGCCTATCAAATGTATTTTTATAATTTTGGCCTCCATTATCACATTAAGCTATTAGTGTCCTTTCTTCCTTCAGAGATAATCGATGTTTTGTCTTTTTAGAAAATATCTTGTCTTTGGCCACCTACATTTCCATAATATACATTTGCTTTCATTTAATCTGTTTGGAATTCATTAGTTTGGAATTGTCTCCAAATATGAGACAATTCCTCATCTATTCTGGAATATTATTTTTCCCTTTAAGTAAATCTTCTCCCCCATATAAAAGTGTGTGTATTTTCAGTCTCCCAATTCGCTTATTTTTTTGATCTCCTTTTTTTAGACACTTTTATATTTTTTAATCCATAATATGCTATGTCATTTTATTTTTCATTTTATGTTTAAAATAGTAGCTATGTTTTGTCTCTTTAAACAAAATTTGACAGACATATTTACTTTGCGTCTGTATCTGTGTCGGACATATTTTATGTTTGCTGCTACTTTTCTGCTGGCCAAACATTTGTTCTTTGTGTCTTTATGTGCTTTGTGATTTTAGAGCTCATGAACTGTAGAATTTATATTTTGATTGTTGTATTTAATAATGGTTCTTGTATTTAACCTATTTAGACCATGAATTCACATGAGAGTCCTAAAATTAGGAGTCCTCAACAAAGACATTTCCCTTTCTGTCAAACACCCAGGTTGAGATAAAAATTTATTTCTTTTTGGCTGTTTTTTTTTTTTGGTATGTCAAGTATATTTCTATTTCATCATTGCATTTGGAATTTCATGTAAAAGCACATTTTTATTTTTCCCCATTAGAATCCTTGCCAACTTTGCAGAGCCCAAGACTTTACTACCTTCCATCTCTTCGATTCTATCGGACCCTCAAAGAGTTGTGATTTGTGTAAGTGTAGAATTAATCTCAGTTAACATACTGCAACGCTGTGCTTACATCCAGATTGCCTGGAGCTTTCTGGGAAACTTAGCCAAGCCTAAATACATTGTACTAACTAATGATTAGTGTGGTCCTGTGCTAGGATTTGAGATAGACTGGGAGGCAACTTGTACCAGTTTCAGCATTGTTTATAAAATATGAACAGGCTGATAGTTCGCACTGGATTGCTGTTTTGTTCTCTTGGTGTCTGCTATTGAGCACAGTAATGCACACTGGTTTGGGTTTTCCTCTGAGGCAAAGTTTCCCCCAAGACTTGGGTTCCTCCCACTTGGTGGTGATTAATGATCTGAAGACCAAGTGTCTGTGAGTTGTGTAACTAAGGACAGACCCTGGGAGTTGTGTCTATAAGTCTCGGACCTCTGTGATGTTTGCCTTTGCCCTTTCTTCTCTGCTGCACCATATATTTTACCTTTATTAAAGCCTTATGGGCGTATACCCTGTGGAGTATCACAAGCCCTTTCAATTATCTGACCCTAAGTAATTGCTGCACAGGCATTTGGCTGATACCCTCAGGGCAAAAGCCACCTTCAAAACATACTTGCCTCCCATTCACCTTCCAAGTTTCCTACCTTCATTATTTTTAACCATTTAGAATTTCTTATTTCCTTGTCGTATCAGCTTTTCTTCTGGGAAAAAAAAAAAAACTTTAAAAATTATTTTCTTGAGTAGTTCTAGATGCTTTCAGTGGGTAGGTCATTTATGATGTGTAATATGTCACACTGCCTGGGATGAAAGCCAGTGAACGTAATGTAGAGAGACAGAAGGGAACTGTAGCTAAATAATACCACTTGTATTATCACAGTATTAGGATTATTTTTACCAAAACAAATTGACAAATGCTGCTCTTCTGGCGTAACACCACTACCGTCACTACCCCACACACATATACATAACACACAACCCTAACTTGCACTATTTATGTGTATGTATACAATTTATGTGCAGAATAAATAAATCTTACAGGTTGAGGACATTCAGGATTCACTAACTTTCCAAATATTATTCTTCTCTTTGTTGCTGTTGCCGCATAGTTTATCATTTAAATATGCTTTACTTTGGCCTTAGATTCTGTAGCATACAAAATGGCAAGTAGTCATAAAAGAGATTAAGCCTTATCCATAATTTTCATCCCAAAGTAAATGAATAAATATGAAACTTTTTTTTTTAAAACCAATAACAGGTTATAAATAAGAAAGGAAAGAAAAAATGAAGAGTGCATTGGTAAGCTGGAAGAAGTCTTCTGGGGAAAAGAGGGCCGTGCCAATTCAGATAAGAGTGAAGAATCCAGGGTATCAAAGACAAAATAGGTCACATGTGTTAGTTCTGGCTCAATATCCCCTGATAACCTGTGAAAACAAGTCTCATAGTTCCATCTGACATGTTTCATTGGCCAGAGTGTGTCTATTTGGCAAAGATGAAGCATTAGGTATCTCGTTGCCTATGTACGTCCTACCTGTTTGGCTTCTTTTTAATTGGAACCTGCCCCTTGTTCAAGTGGTGGGTGGTAGAACCTCAGTGTATGCTCTTGCAGCTGAGCAGCTCTGAGGAGCCAGCCTCCTTCAGAAGGACCCTGAGTTTCATTTCTGAGCTTAGGAGATTTTCGTTGGTTTCATTTGTGGAAAACCTATAAGTAAACCTTTCCCCTGAAAAAAGATAAAAGACAATTTCACATAGAGAAATCATCCAGGGACTCAAACAAGGAGACAGCTGGAGATAGACTATTTAAAAATTTGTTCTGTTAGCTCTGATAACTTAAAGCAAGGGTAAAAACTTCTGTGTAGAGCTCAGAGGAGGGGAAATAAAGCACAGTCTGGCAACTTCTTTTCTTTGGTCTTGCTCCCTTCTAGTTAGATACAACAGCTATTTTCTTTCTTAAGAAACATACTGCTATGAACTAAAAGAATAATAATAAACAATAATCTTTCAAGAACAGAATTAAAATTGAAAATGCCTTAACTGTCGAAATAGAAAATCTGCCAAAATATTTTGGGGATTTGGACAAGACTCAAATAATATTTTAATTTAAAATAGAATACAATTGATATGTTGTGTGTTTCCAGTTTAAGTTTATTGGTAAAACAGGCAGTTAATGATGCATATTAGTAGAGATTTTAAAATAACAGCTATTTATACACTCTTATATTCTTTATAAGCCAAAAACAAGTCATTACATAGATTTCTGTGAACTTGAAATTTGTAAGTTATTTTAATAACTTATAATTATTTTCTATTCCTTACATCCTCTACATTATATATGATCCTAAACATCAGGCACCTTTATTTTAATTTCTGTATGGAACCCAGCTGTTATTGTAGTGAACTGTAGGTATTAAAGCATTAATGAATTCTGTTGAACAAGTAATTGAATGTATGTATGCCCTCATGTATAAATACTTCCTCTAAATTCTGACCCAGTTGGGTTTTTGGTTTGTTAGTTTTGCAATTGGAGGCATGGGTGTATCAGAACATTATTGTCTTACGCCAAAATCCATTCCTATGCCTCCTATAACTGTTCTGGATCTCAAGAAAGTGCACAAGATCTTGAGGCAAAGTATTCAGTGATTCATCTACTAGTTCTGCAATGACAACTGAAGTAAGAGCTGTAGCTTTTATAAGCTCCATGTTCTTTTTCCATCAAATTTGGGGTAGTGACTGTATATAATTCACAGAGCTCTTGTGAATAATTAAATAAAAGACTTTGTGCAAAACAAGTAATGGGAGTAGCTGGCAGAAGTTAATGCTTAGTATTAAGAAATATTAGTTATTGTTATTAAAAATAGAAACCTACATTAATATATTATAAATTGAGAAAGGTCAGAAAGAACATTATCCCAGCACTCTGGGAGGCCAAAGTGGGCAGATCACAAGGTCAAGAGATCGAGACCATCCTGGCTAACATGGTGAAACCCCATCTCTACTAAAAATACAAAAATTAGCTGGACATGGTGGCACATGCCTGTAGTCCCAGCTACTCGGGAGGCTGAGGCAGGAGAATTGCCTGCACACAGTCTGGCAACTTCTTTTCTTTAGTCTTGCTTCCTTCTAGTTAGATAAAGCGGCCATTTTCTTTCTTAAGAAACATACTGCTGTGAACTAAAATAATAATAATCTTTCAAGAACAGAATTAAAATTGAAAACATTCTGGTAATAAAGAGATACGTGAGAACCAAATTCATTCAGGGACCGAGTTATTCTTTGGAAAGTGTTTTCTGTGGTGGGAATCACATTCCCTCCCAGGAGGCGGAGGTTGCTGAGATTGCACCACTGCACCCCAGCCAGAGCAAGAGACAGAGCGAGACCCCCAAAACAAACAAACAACATTAAAAATCTGTTCTTAAAAACCTGTTTCTTCAGTGGAAAAGGATATTTAATTTAATCTGTGAGAAATTCAGAAGAGCTTCTGAAAATCTAAGGAAAGCAAAGATGTATTCTGATTCCACATGTATTAAAAGAAGTGTTTATTACTTAGATTAAGGAACACAAGAAAAATAATCTTCAAAGTACAACTTGGAGAAGAAGAACATGGTGACTAGACTGTACAGGTTAAATTATACAATAATAAAGACTTAAATGTTAGTACTTGTTTCTTTTATTTAGGGTTTTGAATTTATATTGATCAAGAAAATATTTGTAATTTAAAAGTGATTATAAATTATAATTAAGTGATAATACACAAATATTTCATAATTATAATTAAGTGATAATACACAAATATTTCAGTGTATTACCTATTACATATAAAATACATAAAATATTGTTATTTTTATTACTGTTTTCAGTACAAATATTGCTGTTTTTAGTATAAGAAACTACTATTTTAAATGTATTTGAAAATTTAGTTCCATTTTACTTTTTGAAACAAAACATATAGGAGATCAAAGTAATAAAAAATAAAATATATAGTACTGGCCACTGATATAATGCTGACTTTTTTTATAGCCTTCTATAGGTCCATGTGAAATAAACATAAAGCTCTCATTCATAAAATAAGGATTGGGTAATTTTTAAAATCTTATTGTTAGTTTGTTAAACAAACTTTGAGGAAATTTCCAAGATATTCTGTTTTCAGTGTCATTCTCAATGTTAAAAATAATTCTGTCAGTAAAGAGTGTTCCCTCCTTTGTAGGTGTATGTTGTATTACCATTGTCACTGTGAGTTACTGAGAAAGCCATAGGCGTATTGCTGGCAAATGTTACAATGCATATTATACATTATTTTACCTGCACAAAATACAAAACTGATTCAAATTAGAAGTAAAGGCGGCCAGGTGCGGTGGCTCAGGCTTTTTATCCCAGCACTTTGGGAGGCCGAGGTGGGCGGATCACGAGATCAGGAGATCGAGACCATCCTGGCTAACATGGTGAAACCCTGTCTCTACTAAAAATACAAAAAATTAGCCAGGCATGGTGGCGCGTGCCTGTAGTCCCATCTACTGGGGAGGCTAAGGCAGGAGAATGGCATGAACCAGGGAGGTGTGGAGCTTTCAGTGAGCCAAAGCGCTACTTCACTCAAGCCTGGGCAACAGAGTGAGACTCTATCTCAAAAAAAAAAAAAAAAAAAAAAAAGTAAAAACACTACAAAGAATGTGAAACATATGTATATGTTATATATATATATATAAAAGAACATACATCCTCTAAAATTAATCAATTTGATAATTTTATATTTAGCATTGAGAAAGAGCTATTGAGCAAGATATAATAGAATTAATAATTTCATTTAGGTTGTAACACTTATTCAAATTACATTAAAATGTTGACTTCAAATTTTTGAAGGACTTCCTAAACATTTACCCTGCTGAACTAAAATACTATTTTGGTTCTACTATGGCTTACTAATGATTAAGTAAACTATAACTTTTGTTGTAGACACTCTTGTACATTATTAGCACGTCATGATCCAACCTGAACATTTTGCTTTGAGCTAGTCACATTTTTCAATAATTCAATTTCCTTCAATGTATGTGCACTTGTTTCTATTCCTACGATACCAACAAGAGTGTATATACTAGAAGTTAGATAGCAGCTCAGCACTTTGCCAAAGGGGGCATGGGAATCTTTTGCAAGTGCCATGTCTCATCTCATTCTAGTTGCATCACCAAGTCGTTCTGAGAATCTAGAGAAGCATGTTGTACAATCATCCAGGTCATAAGGTGATCTATATCTCTCATTCCATATGTAATGTATAAAATCCCCTTTGTAGCATTGAAGCGTAGTAAATTTAACAGGGCAATGAGCTTGAACCTGAAGGCTTGGATAAAAGTTCCCAGGATTATGCTTGATGTTTGTGCAACTTGGGAAAGTCCCCATAGATTTTAATCTTTTGTGACATAAGAATACATACCAAGGCTTTTGTGAGAATTGCATTATATGACTACCTGTAAACACTGATGGATAATAATTGTATACATATGCAATAGAAAAATACCGTTGATAGGGAAACCTCTCCAGGCACAGTGGTAAAAACTTGTAAGCCCAGAACTTTTTGGGGCTAAGGCAGGAAGATGGCTTGATGCCAGGAGTTCAAGACCAGCCTTGGAAACATAGTGAGACCACCATCTCTGCAATTTTTCTTTTTTAATTAGCCAGGCTAGTGGCACATAACCATAGTCTTAGTTACTTGGGAGGCTGAGGTGGGAGGTTCACTTGAGCCCAGGAATTTGAGGCTGCAGTGAGCTATAATGGTTTTGTTTATACATGGCATACTATTTTTTATACATGGTGTAAATTTTTTTGGTTTATAGATGGCATAAATTTTTATGTATGGCATAAATGAAGACATTCTCAGATAAAATTAAATAGTAATAAAAAATAAATCTTGGCCGGGTGCCGTGGCTCAAGCCTGTAATCCCAGCACTTTGGGAGGCCGAGATGGGCAGATCACGAGGTCAGGAGATCGAGACCATCCTGGCTAACCTGGTGAAATCCCATCTCTACTAAAAAAAATACAAAAAACTAGCTGGGCGAGGCGTCGGGTGCCTGTAGTCCCAGCTACTCGGGAGACTGAGGCAGGGGAATGGCGTGAACCCGCGAGGCGGAGCTTGCAGTGAGCTGAGATGGCACCACTGCACTCCAGCCTGGGGGATAGAGTGAGAATTCGTCTCCAAAAAATAAATAAATAAATAAATAAATAAATAAATAAATAAATAAATAAATAAATCTTAAAGTGTCATCTTCAATGTCATCAAACTTTACTCCTCTTACTCATAGAAATTTATTATCCATTCTACTTGAACTTGTAATACATTCACACAACCATCACAAAAACACAAGCATATACATATTTTATTGTCTTTATTTTACATGAGCTGTGTATGTGCATATATGTGTGTATCTCTATACATACTATATATACACATATAGATATATTTATATCTAGATATTTTAGAGAAATTATTTTACATGAGCTGTGTATGTGCATATATTTGTATGTATATCTATACATTATATATACATGCACATGTATAGATATATTTATCTCTCCAAATATATATATGCTTGTTTTTGAATGCCAAATGTTAAACCTATTATTGATGGTAAAAATTGTAGAATATGAGAAAAATATAAGTCTACAGATATTATCAAGAACATTCTCTTACCCTTTGGTTGTATGCAATGCCCAGGGAGGTAGTCATTGGGATAATTTTAAAAAGTCAGTATTTGTCAATTATGCAATAAATTTTTCCATCTCTTTTCTTAAATTAGGCTTGTTCTAGGATGTTACTTAATGTTAATAGTTTGATTGATGCTATATTACTTGTCAAGTTCTTTTAAAACACACCACAAGTCCAAGAGAGCTTTAAAATGAGTGGCCATGGGTAGGCATGGTGGCTCGTGCCTGTAATCCCAGCACTTTGGGAGGCCGAGGTGGGCGGATCACGAAGTCAGAAGATCCAGACCATCCTGGCCAACACGGTGAAACCCTGTCTCTACTAAAAATACAAAAATTAGCTGGGCCTGGTGGCATGTGCCCGTAATCCCAGCTACTCAGGAGACTGAGGCAGGAGAGTATCTTGAACTTGGGAGGCGGAGGTTACAGTGAGCCGAGATTGTGCCACGGCACTCCAGCCTGGTGACAGAGCGAGACTCTGTCTTAAAAAAATAAAATAAAATAAAATAAAAAATTGTGTCTACAGCAAAAATATCTTCCAAAATTATGAAGTTATGAAATATCTTCTAAAAATTATGGAAAAAATTGCTCCCGAAATGTTACACTTTAATTATTGGCCAACCCACTTTTAGCTGAGGATCTCTGGTGGTGACAAATATTCTACCACACAGAAATCATTTTTGCATGGCATTCTGAGAGTCTTAAATAGCTTAAATATTTAGGATGCTCAACTTGACTCAAAGACTGGGTCTTTGTTCTACTGCCTAGATACACAGTTATGAATTTCTTTTTCCCATTCCATTCTACTTGAAACCATTACTCTAATTAGATTATTATCTTAAAAATAACCCTTGTAAACGACTGAGATTTGGGCAATCAAATATCAGCTTCTTCCTAGAATAAATAGTAATGCCCAATGCATTACTTAGATTCTCTGTGTGTAAATTAACATGCAGCACAATTGATATCAACTTAAATAATAAGGGACATTTATTGGTTTGCATTATTAGATAGTCCAGACACAAAATAGGTTTCAGGGTTGTGTTTATTCACTGACTTACTGATGAGCTGGTGCTTTCTTGCCTCTCAGCTGTGCCTTCCGTGGTTTCAAGTTCTTCAGGGGAAAATGACCAGAGAAATTCACTCTGCACAACACACTATTCAGAGGGATGGAGAAGACTGGTATCCAAAAACTACTGGAAAAGGAAAACCATGCTTTCTAGAAATTTCTAATGCACTTCTGCTCTTTTTCTAATTATGTCTGTTTGGAGTAACATGTCCTTTCTTAAACAATTTCAATTGGCCAAAGGGATACATAATAGTTAATTTAGATTTGATTTCCTAGATCATTCAGGTTGCAAAGAAAATGAAATTTGGATTTCCAATTTAGACATTTTCATTCTGATGTCAAACTTAAAAGAATATGAGAGTTAAGGCATTTTCATGCATTTATATTCTCAAATATTTTTCTATTGAACACCTCCCTCCAGGAAGTCTTAAGGGGATATGAACTTCCCAGATGAGAATGTAACCCAAGCAAGAGAAGACATAAGATCTAGAAAATAGATGAGCCAGAACCCCAGAAAGATGCTTCAAATCTCAGAATGATCATGAGGAAGACTTTTAGGTAACGATGTTCAAGATATATAAAACACTGTATTAGTCTGTTTTCATGCTGCTTGATAATGACATACCTGAGACTGGGTAATTTATAAAGAAAAAGAGTTTTAAAGGACTCACAGTTCCACCTGGCTGGGAGGCCTCACAATCATAGTGGAAGGTGAGGGAAGAACAAAGGCATGTCTTACACTGTGGCAGGCAAAGAGAGAATGAAAGCCAAGGAAATGGGGAAACTGATGTAAAGCCATCAGATCTCAGGAGACTAATTTACTACCACAAGAACAGTATGGGAAAGACCTTCGCCCCTGATTCAATTACCTCCCACCAGGTCCCTCCCACAATACATGGGAATTCTGGGTGCTACAATTCAAGATGATATTTGGATGGGGAGATAGCCAAACCATACCAAACACCTATTTTAAAAAATCAAGAACTAAGTAATACAAAAAAAATTGGCAAAATATATAAACTGGCACATTACAGGTGAAGAAATACTAATATTCAATTAACATGAAATGACATTCAAGTTCACTTGTTACTAGAAAATGATTTTAATGGTATGTATTCTAATTTTAACTATTTTACTTGCTGTAATTGTGCAGTTTTGTTGAGCTAAATAACTTCTAAATTTGTATCTTCATTTAACATTTGACAATTCTCATATTTTCATTGTGTAATTTAGTATAAGATCTCTATCATGAATGGGTATCTTGATATAGTAATCTGTATTATTATAATCAGATTATCCCCAGCACGTGCTAAAAAGAAAATCTCACATAAGTATGTGTGACATTTGCTTAATATATCGTTTTTACAAAAGCGAATTTCAGGCCATCACAACTGTGATTATGCACTTAAAGTACCGTCTCATATTTTACAATGTTTCCTGTGGTGTAAGCTGAAATTTGGGGTTGGCAAACCTATCATTAAAAGAGTACACTTCTGTTTTCTTTACAAATTCACATGATGTCAATTAAAACTGCCAAGTAAAGCATATCTTGTTGCTTAGAGGAATATTAAATTTTCCTTTTTAAAAGTCTTATTACAAATTGAATAGAGTATTGTACAATAACATAGAAACTATTTGTAGTGTATGCCTAGAATGTGAAGACTAAAAATATGAGAGCTCACTTACCCACCAGCCACGCTATAAAGTAAAACATAATCCTTGAAGCCCCATGCATGCCCCTTTCCTGACCCTATCTATCTCTGTCAAACCTCAGAAACCTGCTCTATAGAACTTTAAATAGTATTCACTTATGGATGAAAATCCCAGCTTACCACTTCCCAGGTCACTGATTTTCAGCAAGATTCTTGTTCTTTCTCTATTTCATATCAGAATAGAATTTTTGTGAGAAAGACATTAAATAATATATAAATTGTGTTTATATATAGGCAGTCCATTACATACTACAAGGTCCACACACGCTAGCTAGAAATAGTGGCAGTATTAGTAATGGTATTAGAATTACACTACAAAGAAAAATTAGAATTATGTATTTTCCTTCCCTGGGATATTTCATAAATACATCTTGATTTATTGATTCAGTGTTTCAAGTCTTTTTTTTTTTTTTTTTTTTTTTTTTTTGCCTTCTCTTTGTTGGGGTCCACATTATCTACAAGAGTTCCACTGACTTCACAAAATCTTGAGCCTTAGAGCAGCTTGTTTCATCACAATCTATAGAAGATTAAGAAAGGAATTAAGATTTTTCTTATGCCAAATTCCCCATAATAGAATCGGAATGCACACACACACCCAGAAAATAAGTATTCAGAGAATGTAGACATTTGACACCTAGTGTTTACTAGGAGGTAGGGATGGACAGAACTATAACAGAAGATCCAGAAAGAGCAAAGTTAGCAATGGGAAGAGGCAAAAAAAAAAAATAGTTAAAAAAATACATCCTGATAAATGTGTAGACCATTTTGTTACATTGCAAGAAGAAAATTGATAAAAATTTTGATGTGTTCAGCTGCAAGGAATGCCAGGACCATGCCACTGTGATCAATGGTAGAAGGAGGGGATTTGGAAATTGACTGGATATGGAGAAGCTACTGACCTAGCTGAGTGCTGGCTCTTTGGAGATATGCTGAAGTCCAAAGTTGTATGTAAAAGGGTATTAAAAAATTGAGACATTTAGCTTAGATTTCAGTTTAGAGAGAGGACATCCTGATATTGGATGACACTTGAAGTCTTTATGAAACATGACGTATACAATTAGTTCTTTCAGAACAGATCTAATAACAGTGAAAATATATCAGACATAGGGTCTAGGATTTAGTGTACATATTTAACCAAATTTACCCGCTAATTCACCTAAGAAATACCATTAAGGCCTAGCATTTTCTAGACTTTTCTAGTGCATCAGGAATACAGCTGTGGGCAAGAATGGCTAGAGTTGAGATCATGTAATAACAAAGGCTATCATTAAAGACTGATGTTTAAAAAAGGAATTGTAATGCAGTTTTGATCTGCCCAACCATTTAGAAGTGCACAACAGGGTGCCTAACATTACATGATTCAGGTTTTAAATTGCTGAATAGGAACCCAAGGCAGAATTTTAGAGTAGATTTAGGAAAGTGGACACTCAGATATTCAGAGTTCTCTCCAGGTGCACAGGCATTAGACCTGTAGAATTAGACTAACTTCAAATTTCACTAAAAATCTAATAACCTCATTGCTTATGTCACTTAAGACTTCATTGAGATTAGCCTTGTAGAGGATAACCATTAGTAATTAAAAGGGGTAAAACTAGTAAAAGATGGGGTTTAACATAACCATAGATGCCTGGGATGCATCAACTGAATTTCATATTTTAGAAGGATCGCACATAGAAATCAGGACCCTAGTGGTATGTGCTGTCAGGCTCTAAATTTTTAACATTGACCTAAATTCACAGTTAATTCTAATTTGCAGGCGTTGTTGCAAGAAAAAATCAGAAGGGGGCAGCAAAGAGCTATCTGGGCCAGAGAAGATCCAATTTGAAAAGTAGCCAAAGATTACCTTGTGTTAAATTACACAGCAAATGCTCTTCCAAAAGGGTGTCAAACCCATCAGAGTTATGGACCCAGATTACCTTTGACCTGCTAGATGTTATTTTGCCCTGATTTTCTTCCTTTATCTCTAAACATATCTTAGTTTTCTTGCCTGTTTCTCTTTTCTTTATGTAACCATTACATATTTGTTTTCCAGGATTCTGGCCCTCGTTTACTTTATTCTTGCTTTCCGTACTTGCCATCTCTTTATTTTAATGTATAGTCTCTCGTCCACTTCCACAGTAATAATTACCATCAATATTCTGAGAGAGCCTCTGCTAGCACATAAGACAGCCTTGGTGCCAGTTAGAAAATCATGCCACCTTTTATTGTATGATTTCAAGTAACTACCCCTGTTTTTACTTAAATCTGCTGCTTTTTCTCCAGTCCCTAATAGGATTTAATAACCTTCTGGGCAAACCAATGACTGTTTTTAGTCTCATTTCTTTTCCCCTAGTCAAAGGCACAGACTTCAAACCAATAAAACATTTGTTTTATGTTAGAAATTCACAAATATCCATCACTGACCAGTCTTCCAATACTAAGACTCTATAATTATCTTCCAACCAGTCATTTACACTAGAATATGTCGCAGACATGTCAAAAACCAAACTCATTACCTTTCACCACAAATATATGACTTCTATATTTGCTCTTTTCTATATTTGCTCTTTTGGTTAATCATGATTCCTCGTACACCATCTGCAACGGTCGGATGCTCTTACTATTCCCGTTAGTTTTAGTACATAAATGACACCTCAACCTGGAAATTTGATAGCCTTATTGCTTTGTTCATGTCTCAAGACTTCGATGATATTAACCTTGGAGAATGTAACCATCAGTAATTAAAAATAGGTACAACCAAGAGTTTTTGCTAATGTTTTCCATAGACTATGTTACACTTTCTCTCACAATTTGCTTGCCCATGATTTAGTCCTCAGGTCACTGACACCTGGTTTTCAGGCCCACTCTTCCAAGGAAAGTAACATTCTCCATGACATAGACTTTCTTTACTAAGTCCAGTGAATTTTGCCAATATACTTTGTTTTTGCAGTATTTGAAACTACTCACCTCATCTTCCTCATAATGTTCTCTTCTACCACATTTAAAGGAGTCCTCCATCCTCTTTTTTTCTCTTCTCTCTCTCTTTCTGTGTGTGTGTGTGTGTGTGTGTGTGTGTGTGGTGTCCGCTTCCTCTGACTATAAATACTGAAACAATGGTATTTAGGAAAGTTTATTTCTCAATCTTCCTACTTCTTTCTCTGCATCCTCTCTCTGACTATAAGTAAATAATGAAATACTGGTATTTAGGAGAGTTCTGATCTCAATCTTCCTACTTATCTCTCTTCATCCTCTCTCTAGGTGCTGGGATCATTCTCACGATTTCACCTTCTATCTACAAGCTGCAGACTCCCCAAATTTATATCTATCTCTACATGTTTAATGGACGTCTTCACTTAGAAGTCATCAAGTATCTCAAAATAAACATACTCAAGATGTAATGTAGCATCTTCTTCCCTAACCATGATATTTCTCAAATTGGACACACTGGTTACAGAATTATTCCCCTACTTTTACAAGCATGAAGGATGAAGTCATTTAAAATTCCTTGCTTTACTCTCCTTCTTTCATTCCTCACAAAAAGTTAGTCCCATCTCTTCATTTATCTCCCAAAACAATGATACTCTTTTTCCCATCATCTCTATTGCTATTGGAACTTACTGTATCTCCCTTAGATTACTACAATGAAACTTCAGTAATCTGTTTTATGCTATTCTTATCTATTCTTTGCTAATCATCCACGATGTGCATCTATTCAATTCACTACCCATACATTTCTCTTTATTTCACAGAATGTATGCAAAAATGTATAGTTAAATGTTATTATTTGCTCTCTTCTAAAAACCTCTCAGAGATCACACCTCGCTGACTCTTATATGCTTCTCTCCACCTGCAATAACAACAATTCTAATAAAATAATGACAAACATTGAATAAGTATTTACTATGTGCCAAATCTCGCAGTTTCCTTAATTATCAGATTTTTCTCTTGTGTCTTTGTGAAGACTATTCCTGCTTTCTAAAACACATTTGCATACTGTTTATTTGCCAACTCTTGTCCTTTAAGTCAGGTGCCAACATTCCCCTCCCAAAGGTTTGATGCCCTCTGTACTCATGCCCTTGGTACATGCCCTTTGTATGTGGCATATTTCTATCTGAAAACCACTAAAATTTACTTACAAAGTGGTTACATATAATTCCAAAATGGACGCAAACTCCAAGTTTAAAATTAGTCAATCTACCAATTTATTCTACCAAAGTATTTAATACATGATAATATATCATTGATATTTGACACACACATGTAGATAATTTAAGGACCCCTAAATATAATTGAGATCTCAATATCTAGATAATTAAAGAGAAATTGATATTTGGCCAATTAGAGACCTAATTATTTTTATGGTTCTTTTAGCAATGCAGAGATACATTCAACATTTGATGTTATGATAAAATTAGATTTGTACTCATACTGTATATTATCTTTGAGGAATTCATTGGTATCTTGTAATCGGGTATTGGAATCAAGATACCAGCCAGTTTTGTAGGTCTATAGTTGTCCTGATTACATATTTTCACTAAGGGTTTTTAAAATAAAGTAAATTCTAGCTTTATTCTCCACTTGGTTCTATTTTAAATATCAAGCTATATTTAGAAGAATCACAACTCTCAGTCATATGTCTCAGATATTTATGCTAGGATGAAATCTCACAGGCAGATTTCCCCAGCTTTATTTGTAGAAAAGATAAGTGAGACCCTGTTATATTGAATTTGTTGCAGTATTATACCAGAAAATAGCCAAAGCTAAGGCCAGATCTGGTTAATTATGTACATTTCGAGGCAAAGCTTTGCATATGGAAGGGTCTGTATTATTTTTCTATAGATTAAAGCTTTAATACTATGCAATTCGTTTACTAGCATGTTTAAGCTGCTCTGTAGTACAGTTTCAACAGTTTCATTTCTTTTTATGGAAAAATAAGCATCTGACTGTATCAAGACAAAGTACATCAACAGTCATTGAAAAGAGGAAAAGAAAACCTAACCTTTCTTCCACCAATAATATTTAAACTCTTGCTTTAAATCCTGATTTTAGGTTAATACCTATTTATTGAATCCTGTCTGGCTATTTGTGTTTTACTGGATATTTATCTGAGGGATACGTGTCAAGTCTTTCTTCCTTGTTTTGTTTCAACTCCCCGCTGTAACCTCTATTTGCACCATTTTGTATCCAATTTCGAAAGAGGTATTTTACTTACAAACCAGAAACTAAAAAGAACTCACTGAGATCACACTTTCCTAAAGTGTGAATAAATAAACTTTGTTCATAAAATTATTTAGGGGTGTATCTGTAGTCACATTGTAAGGGATAATATTGAAAATAAAAATTCACATTAATGGTAGGAGCTGATTGAATCCATTCATTCTGACAGCAATGTGGGTCTTGAGAAGATATTTTTAAATTTCCTCCTCTTTAATAACGACATTTAAATCTTTCTGAAAAGGAGAAAGACCACATAATCTATGAGAGTCGAAGAATTCAGAGTACATATACAGGGAAGCCAAGTAGAGTACGTCAGAGACATCAGTGATCATGTTCAACACAAGAGGTGCCCTTCCTGTGAGCTTGTGCAGGTCAACACGCTGAGATATATAAAAATGTCAAGGAGCCAGTCAATGTTGGGGAAACTTAGAAGCAGGGTTACTTTGCTTCAGAACAGAATTTGATGGGCCCTTATTTTTCAGCTCTAAAACATGCCTTTCATTTTCATAAAACAGTATATAATTTATGGATTGTCATGTGATAGGTTAAAGACTAAGAATGAATGGTAGAGGAGAGGCATGGAAGTCATTTAATGAGCTCAATTAAGGACAGTTACCTGTGTTGGACAGAATATATGTTAGCCTGATAACTGGGTCAGCAAAGATTTTGAGCATGAGGTTATATAACATTTAATAATCAGGGTTCTGGTTTCATCTAGAACTAACCTACATAAACAGTAGCAAAGACAGATGGCTCATGTTACTTTTTTATGTGCCTTAAAACATTTTTACATGGTTTGTTCTAAATTTTAAAAAATTACTGAAGCATCCTCCTGAGCATATAAATAAAAATTAGAAAACCACTACAAAAATCACGTTTACAGGTTGAACATCTCTAATAAGAAATAAAAAATCTTAAATGCTCCAATTGTTGAGTGCTGACATGACACCACAAGAGAAAAATCTCACACCTGACCTTATGTGGCAGGTCACAGTCAAAACTTTGTTCCATACACAAAATTATTAAAAATATTGCATAGGATTACCCTTAGGCTATGTGTATAACTTATATATGAAAATGAATGAGTTTTGTGTTTAGATTTGGGTTCCATCCACAAGATACCCCATTATATGCAAATATTCCCAAATCTGAAAAAACCTGGAATCTGAAACATTTCTGATCCTAAACATTTTACATAATGGATACTTAACCTGTACATAATCTTTCATGTAGATGAGAGATTGCTGAAATAAGTAAGCAAGCATATTTTTAATCACCCAAATGCTAATAATAACAAATTTCCCCATCAATTCACTGAATCAAGCTCATTTGTGCCCTTCTTTTAAGTTGGCATTTCTTTTATTTACTCATTAGTTCATTGATTCACTTATGAAATGAAAACATTTTAATGATTACTCCTATAGCATTGTAGCAATTACAATATTTGCATTTTGGATTATTGAAAGGACTTATATGACTACACAATGTATACTCAAGTGAAATGTTAATAAGGACAATGTGTATGACAGAACAGGAGAAGGAAAACACAGACAAACATCATGGAGTTCCCAGACATTCAAGTAAAAATTTTCAAGATATCTCATTCTCTTGAAAAATGCTACGTCTCAGGATCACAAACCATGAAGGTGTATGTTGGAGTCAGGGAAGCTGAGGCAAAGCTCACTGAGAGTGCTTGTTTCTTTTTAATACCTTATCAGTCATATAGCCAAACCACACTGGGTAACCAGTTAAATTAAGTGCAACTCATCTGCCTGTACATTCTCTATAAACAATGGTGCCATGCCTCCAGGGGAGTTTCAGGACTTTAAATGGCACACAATAGATCATTAATATATATGAGTTTGTCCCTGTCTTGGCCCAGAGTTTGTCATATGGAGCATATATTAGGGTTGGTGCAAAAGTAATTGCGGTTTTAGACCATGAAATTTCAATCATTATAATTAGGTCCAAACGCATCTTTATTAAAGTAGAAACCATTAGTATCAACCCATTTTTGCCAATGAGAAATAAGTTTGTTCCTGTAGCATAAAAATTTGTGCTTCAGAATTTAACGAACTCTTGGAAAGCATTTTCTGTATCCTGCTGCAAGTGGAAGCATTTTCCCTGAAAAAAGTTGCCGAGGTGCTTTAAGAAGTGGTAGTAGGTTTTCAAGAGGTCAAGCGAGTATGGCAGATAAGGCAAAACTCCGTAGCTTAACTCTTTCAACTGTTGAAGCATTGGTTGTGTGATATATGGTCGGACATTGCTGTGAAGAATTCTGATGACCAATGCTGGCTGCAGGCATTGAGTATTCATTGCATCTCATCAATTTGCTGAGCATACTTCTCAGATATAATAGTTTCATCAGGACTCAGAAAGCTGTAGAGAATCAGACTGGCAGCAGACCACCAAACAGTCACCATGACCTTTTTTGGTCCAAGTTTGGCTTTGGGAAGTGCTTTGAAGCTTCTTCTCAGTCTAACCACTGAGCTGTTCATCAGCAGTTGTCACATAAAATCCACTTTTCATCACACATCACAATGTGATTGAGAAATGATTGATTGTTGTTGCATAGAATAAGGGAAGATGACACTTCAAAACGACAATTTTTTTGATTTTCACTTGGCTCATGAGGCACCCACTTATTGAACTTTTTCACCTATCTAATTTGCTTCAAATGTTGAACGACCATAGAGTTGTCAACACTGAGTTCTTCAGCAACTTCTCCTATAGTGGTAATAGAATCAGCTTTGATAATCGCTCTTAATTGGTCATTGTCAACTTCCAATGTCCAGCCACCATGCTCCTCATCTTCAGGGCTCTGGTCTCCTTTGCAAAACTTAAACCACCACTACACTGTATGTTTGATAGTAGTTCCTGGGCCAAATGCATTGTTGATCTTGCGAGAGGTCCCTGATGCTTTATGACCCATTTTGAACTTGAATAAGAAAATCACTTGAATTTACTTTTTGTCTAACATCATTTCCATTGTCTAAAATAAACAGCAAGTAATAAGTCATTAACAAAAAAAAAAAATTAAGAGAGAAAAGTCCATTAATGTCTGTCATATATGAGTCTCTAGTGAGTCAAGAATGGCAAATAATACAGGCTCTTCTACATTTCTACATAAAGAACTAACAAAACTTTTAAAAATTGGGATTAAAAGACTTGGATTTTACTCTCCCTTTAACTAGCTTTTATTCTTACTTTGCATTTTTTTTAACTTATCCTAAAATTGAATACCATTTATCTAGTCTCAAAGCATCAGTGGGTAAACAAAATAAATATCCATACACTGGTATAATTTCAGGAATGGCAGATCTCTTCACTATCAATATATTTTTAAAAACATACTACTATTAAGGTTAATGCATATGTCACAGTATCCTTTGGGTGTGGCTTCACCATCTGGAAACTTCTGTGGGTGTCAGTGTCTCTACTTGAGTTTCACTCCCACCTACTGGACTTTTTCCACCCACCTAGCCTAACAGCTCACACTACCAGGTGAGCCAGGTGCGGAGCAACAAGGATTTTGTGAATGAGTGAGCTCTCTGGACACTGCATACAGCCAGGTGCACCAGCTGCTGAGCCAGAGCAGGCAGTTCCAGGCTCTGGCATAGGCACTGGCTCCATCCGAGGCCTCGAATGGGCCAGGCGTGCCGCAAGTGTCTTCTACTGTGAACACTGGCATCTGGATGAAAGGAATGCAGTGGATCCTGAAAACTCGGATGCTAGCAACTGCAGAGATCCAAGGGATTGAGGGAGGCATGCTACAGCTCTCTCCTTCCTGCCACCTGCAGCTCGGCAGACAGGGGCATGTTAACAGCTCTTTCAGCCCTTTTCCTTGCTCTGGCCTGCAGTTCCTGGGCTGGTCTGGCCCTGCTGCTGCTTCCCATAATGTGGGACAGCTGCCTGATGCTGGTGGAGGGCAGGAGCGCTCAAGTGTTACAGCTCTAGCTCGGGATCCCAAGGTGTGGGCTGCCTGAAGGGTCGCCACTCTTTATTTTTACAAACAGGAGCTGTCATTACCTGCAGCTCGGCGAGCCAGCCAGGAATATGTTACATCTCTTTACACCACCGCCAGCTTGGCATGACAGCGGGGGAAAGTGTTACAGCCCCTTTCTCACCTGCTGTTTGGTGTGTCCCAAGTTCTTGTCCCACATCCAGGAAGAATGAAGTTACATGAGCAACTGGAAGGTTAGCAAGGCAGAGAATAGTTTTATTGAGCAGCAGAACAGCTGTAAGTGGAGAGGAAATCCAAAGTAGGTAGCTCCTACCCTCAGGTAGGTAGTCTCCATGTGTGTCATAGTCGTGTTGTGTCTAGGTTTTTTTATGGACTCAGTATGGAGAAACTGTATACTGATTGGCCCATGGATGGGAGCAAGTGTGTGCTGATTGGTTCATGGTTGGGCCTGTAAAAAGCACCATCCCACTGGCTGAAAGGCATCAAGAAAGTTATGATTTTGGGTCATGTGCTACACCTGGAACTGGCAGCCTAGATTTCAGGCTTTAGTCTATCCCTGGCTTGAAAGTCAGACATCACTGGGGATCTGCCCCTTCCCACCTAGGAACTTGTCTGTTTCCTGCTGCCATCACATAGAGGAACTTAGATCCCAGAAAAGGGAAGACAACACTACTTAAAATTTAGTAAAACGGTTATTATGTCTTCCTAGAGTGAGTGCTATTAAGTTAAAATATTATGAAGTTAAAATATTATACAGGTAAAAATGATGCAGTGAATTGTGAAATGGCTTTTCAGCTGAAGTGTCAAAGGATAAAAAAAATTGATTCTATTGATAGAAGACATTGTAAAAATTTAATAAAATAATTTATGAGCAGGTACCCAAACATGTCCAAGGAAAATAAACATTCTCTACCAGTGATATAGGTGTCCTGTTCACTTATTTTCTCATATAATAGAAAGAATATAATAAGATCTACAACAGCATAGGTGGAAAGGTTCATAGGATAAGCCAATTTTTTTTCTTCAATATCATATTCACTGAATCCATTGAATTACTAACTTGTTCCTAAAATCACTAAATAATAAAGTAGATGTCCTTCATGTTGAATCTATGGAAATTAATACATCTAAAGAAGTTAATCTTAGTAGCCCCAAATACCCTTCTGGATAACAGATCAATCTGGTTATTACTAGGTGAACTATTAAATTTGCATCCATGACTCACTTCCCTTCTGCTGTCTCCCAAAGAACTTGCTTGAGCAATCAACATCTTGCTTTTTCATGTCAACCTTGTAACAACATTCAAATTAACAAAAATAATGTCTTACTATGTAATATGTTTTGATATGTAAGGTGATGGTCTAGTTCATATTTTAATTCTTCATTTCAAAGTAAGAGCATGACATTCAACTGAAATAATCTGCATTTTCAGGTTTCAAATAAAAATAAAATAAGGCCCACAGGAAATATACATTTAGAAAATACAATACGCAAGTCCCACAAACAAAGTAGAAACATAAAAAAAACTGTAGATTCATTAAGCCGTTTACATATTTTAGAATACAGTTATATCTACCAAAATTATTTTCTATTTTTTATTCAAATTTTAAAATGCTACTTACAGTTTTAGTTTTGTACATTGTAGCTATGTAACTGGAATACTTTATGAAATAATATACGTTTTTATGTTTGCATTTAAAGAATTTTATGCAGCTATAAGCTGAAATAAAACATAATATAAATTGTAGTAATTTTAGAAAGCAAATATATTGTAGATGTTTACTTAAAATCATTTTTGGGGCTAAGATCTTATAAAACATTAAGCAAAATACAATGTTACAATAAAAATAAGGTTTCCAGCATGAACTAAATTTTATAAAACATTTCGTAAATTTTTTTCTGCATTTTTGAATGTTTTAATTTAAAACTTTAATAAAATAATGTCTCCGTTTGTCTGAGTATCATTTTTGCCACATTCCCCATCATTTTATAGTCATAGTTCTCACCAGACCTCTTCCTATCCATCAGGAACATAGCCCATAATTTTCTATGAGCCACTAAAAATAGAATTTATATCAGCAGATTACAATTGCTCCATAAATAAATCACTTTATGAGGTAAGAATCTCAGTATCTCAGTGTGGAGCCTATAATGCATAATGTAGCCAGTAAAGGGAAGAATCCTTTATGTTTAAAAAAAAAAAAAAAGCCTCACTTTGTCATATTTTCTATAAGGCAAAGTACTGAGACAGCGGGATAAAATGTTATCTGAAGAGAAATGTAAACTCTTCCTATTCTTTCAAATCTGTGTTTTAGTTATATAATTTTACCTTTAACACACATGCTGTAAAGTTGTGATTTTGGCCCGTATTTGTGTGTGCATGTGTGTGTTTTTGATTTTCAGGACAATTTTTACCCTAAATTCTTTCACCATTATAGTATCTACTAGCATTCATTTTTCTTGCCAATGTTCACAAAAGTTTGACGATGGTGATAAGAGATTTATTTTTTAAAGTCTCTTTGACACATGAGGATGCAAAGGAAAAGTAGAAATATTTTACTGTATTTCATATGGGCCACTAAGCTGAAAGATTCAAATTGTATTTATATTCAAGATCAAAACAGCTTTTTTTTCCTGAAATATTGAGTATAAGAATGTTTCATTTTACATCTCAAAGAGATTATTATTAGATAAATGATTAATTCACAAAGAATGCATTCAAGCTATAGGACAATGGCCAAGAGAAAGCTGTCATTTGAGTGAAGATGAGACTTCTTATTGGCATTTTTACATAGACAATATTGCTGACAAAGTCCAACTCCTTAGGTTAGATGTGATTTTTGGACGTCTTCTCTTGAAGGCTGTTGCAAAGGTAAAGGGCAATGAAATAGGCTTCCCTTCATCTTTGGCAGTCAATCTAATATGTATTTTTAAAATAGTAGAAGTTTTTTGGTAATATAATGCATATGTACCTTGCCAGATAACTTTTGTTTGTATTATTCTTATTAGTCCCATGCTCCAATTTTCCAGTGACAAGCTGTTACCTACAGAACTCCACATCTCCATGATGTCCATGTCATGTGCAAACTGGCTCTACTTCATCTAGCAAACCAAATTCTTTGTAAAACACCTCTCCTGACTTGATTCCCATCATTTTGGACTCTTTAGCTTCATTTGTACATGACAGGCTTGTTTTCCCTGCCTAAGTAGAACACCATCCATTTATTTTGCTTCTTGAAGTCTTCTCTGAGCAGCCATCTGAATTTTAATTCTCTTTTTCTGTGCTTCTGAGTATACTCTTAGGCATATTAGTCCTTGATTTACTTATATTTTTCTAGCCACAGATTATAAATTACTTGAAAGCAAAATGATGCATGAATAGATTCAATTTTCTCGGGAATTAACATAGTTCTTCCAATGTGGTGAATGCTCAAAAAATTATTAACCAATTAATAAACTACATTTACCTCCCATCTCCTTACCCTAGTCTTGTGTGTGCTGCAAGAATTACATAACCACTTTTATGAATAAATTGTCAAGAGAGACCCTGAGATATTTGTCTCTTTCTATTCAGGTAACAGATAAACCAATAGTCAAAGTAATACTAATGAAAATACTAACACTAACAAAAATATCCTAAAAGAGGCAATAGTGGTAACAAAAGATCTGACATATATGGAGTGCTTAGTATATGCTAAATCATGTGCAAGTACTAAATAGTGTATAACACCAAAAGTGCTTTATGGGATTCATCAAATTTAACCTCACAAATAATCTAGGGTATAGATACTATCAAACCACTTCAATATATGAAAAAATAATTGACCTGCCCAAGGCAAAACAGCTTGGGCTGCATTCCTCAGTTAATCTGAGTTCTGTTTTATTTAAAAGTCTATTATAATTTTTGAATACTATATGATAAAGCCTCTATAAAGCATTTTATATGTGAACAGTTCAGATATTATTCAATAATGTTATTATATTGTAATTTATGTTGTATTCATCTCCAGTGGCTTTTTATTGAAAGCTTTGGTCTCAGTTCCATAAGGCAAAGTGCACACTCTGTAAACATATCTAGGTTAGAAGTGATCACTTAATGTTCATAAAATATGTATCAAATAGAACTGGCTGTAAAATACAGTAATGTCATAGACACTGTCCCAGGTGACAGATATGGAGGTCATATAGGAATGAACACTAATTATTTACTGTATTATTCTAAGATCATTATGAGCCTTTATTAATTAGTAAAAATATTAAAATATATGTTTAGACTGAATCTCTAGGCAGATGCAAGTAATGTATTTTCTATTACATGTAGTTGTTTGGGATAATAAATCAAACTTTTCATCTACAAGATATAATCTTTATCAGTGTTTTTGGTCTGAATTTTATTACATTTTTGCCTAAAATTTGAGGCTGCATGTTCAAAAGATTGCTTATGGGTTCTTCTCAAGTATAAAAATAAAGATGGTAAATATATTACTTTATTAAAGGTGAGGATATGACAATTAGCATGCATTTATTCTAGTCAACATTGCAAAACCCCTTCTCTACTAAAAAAAAAGAAATACAAAAATGAGTAGGATGCGGTGGCATTCACCTTCAATCCCAGCTACTCAGGAGGCTGGAGCACGAGAATCACTTGAACCTGGGAAGTGGAGGTTGCAGTGAGCTAAGATCGCACCATTACACTCCAGCCTGGGTGACAGAGCAAGACTCCATCTCAAAAAATATATATAAAATAAAATAAAAAGTTACTGAGAATTAGGTAATTGTAGTAAAAGGTTAATCTTACAAAATAAACAATTTATCCCCAAATATACTTTACCTAATTCTGTTTAACTCTGATATTTATACAATATCTCTACTTCATAATTTAAAATACAAAGTTTATTGGAAGTATACAGAGGAAAAGAGACTCAAAGTCTGTAAATGTTAATGGAAAATTGATTCCTTGGGATGAAAAATATGTAAAAATATAACTATTGTTAAAGTTTAAATATAAAATGAATCTTAGCACAAGCACAATGTAAAAATTTTGAGTAAACATAAGCCATTTGCAGAAACTGTAATAATTAAATATAAATGTGTCAAAATTCAAACAGTAATAGCACACATTTAAAGAATTTTTTGACATTAAACCACATGCTAAGATTCATTATTACTTCACCTGTAAGGAAATTGTGTTCGTGTTGCAGAAATCATCCACTTTATTAGGGATATCCAATAATATTAGGGATATCACAAAAATGTCATTAACCTTCAACGGTTCCATGGGTTATACATTGAAAATGTCACAGAGGGTAGACTGTGAGACATTGAATAATGGTTCATCAAAGCTGTCTATATTCTAATCCCCAGATCCTGTAAATGTGTTATCATGCATGATTAAAGAAACTTTGTGAATATTGAGATGGGGACATTGTTCTGGATTATGTAGTAGGCCCAGTTGAATCATGAGTCTTTATAAGAGGGAGGCAGGATGGTCATAGATACAGAAGACATTGTGTTAACAGAAGCAGGACAGATATTTGAAGATGCTATGCTTCTGACTTTGAAGATAGAGAACAAGGACAGGAACCAAGGAATCCAAATTTCTTCTATATGCTAAACGAGTCAAGAAAGCTGATTGTCTGCTAGAACTTACAGGAGGCTCTCCTGACCTCCAGAAATACAATAGAATAAATTCATACTATTTTAGACCACTAAGTTTGTTATACTTTATTACAACAGTGATAGGAAACTAGTATATCTTCCTTCTGCTAGTGATTACTTGCTGTAATCTTCTAATTATTGATGTGTAAAAGCATTCCAGTTATGCTCCTGATTCAAATGTCCTCCTCAAAATTAGTTTCCTAGGAAACTTGGCCTAAATTAAAATTAGTCAGAAGAAATCAAATTTAATGTGAGATTTGGAGCTCAATTATGCAACAGTCAGCTGACAATGAAGACTCCATCACTAATGGTACAGCTTACCATGAAGTGATGGTGCAATTGTTAAAAGTTTTGTTAGGCTTGAACTTGAATTGAATACATTGAAAGAGATTTACTGTAATAAAAATGAAAAAGATTTACTGTAAAAAATATTTATTGTGAAGTTTGAGGGAGGTAAGTTGGTACTAATTAGAAGGCCAGTGGAATTGGATGGCTTTTACTGAGTTTCATTGGTGTATTAAACACACACACACACACACACACACACACACACACACACACACACATACACACAGAAAACCAAGGTATTTAATTGGAGATAAATATAAAAGTTGAAGGGCCTTCTTGGTAGATGAGAATCATTTCCTTAGAAAGAGGCTAGAAAATCTGAGTATTTGGCCCTGCTTCAATTATAATTATAAGAATTTCAGAAAGATTAGCATTAATTCTTCTTTTAACCATTTGGCAGAATTCTCTAGTGAAGTCATTTGTTCCTGGGGTTTTCTTTGTTGAGAGGTGCTAAATTTTGAATGTTTGTGTGCCCTCAAATTTATATGTTGAAATTCTAAACTCCAAGATGATGGTATTAGGAAGTGGGGTTTTGAGGGAGGTGATTAGGTCATGAGGGAGAAGACCTTATGAACAGGATTATTACCCCTATTAAATAGGTCCAAGGAAGCTCACCTACCTTATACCATGTGAGGACACAGCAAGAAGGCATCATACATGAAGCAGTAAGTAGGCCCTCACCAGAAACCTAGTTTGCTGGTGCCTTGAACTTTGACTTACCAACCTCCAGAACTATGAGAAATAAATTTGTGTTGTGTATAAGCCACTCAGTTTATGGCTTTTTTTTTTTTTTTTTTTTTTTTTTAATTGAGACAGAGTTTTGCTGTTGTTGCACAGGCTGGAGTGCAATGGCATGATCTTGGCTCACTGAAACTTCCTTTATGCAGATTCAAGTTATTATTTTGCCTCAGCCTCCTGAGTAGCTGGGATTATGGGCGCCCGCCCCCATGCCTGACTACATTTTTTGTATTTTTAGTAGAGATGGAGTTTCACCATGTTGGTCAGGCTGATCTCGAACTCCTGACCTCAGGTGATCCTGCCTTGTCCTACCAAAGTGCTGAGATTACCAGTGTGAGACACTGCACCCAGTCCTATGGCATTATTATAGCACTGACAAAGAAAATTTTTGATTACTGATTCAGCCTCTTGACTTGTTAGTGACTTTCAGATTTTCTACTGACTATTACTCAGTCTTGATAGGTTGTATGTATCTGGACATTTATTATCCATTTCTTCTAGGTTATCCAGTTTGTTGGAGTATAATTATTCACAGTATTCTTTTATGATCCTTTATATTTCTCTGGCATCAGCATCATGTGCCTCCTCTCTCGTTTTTTGATTTTTAAAATTTTGTCCTCCACTTTTTATCTTTTGTCTAGATAAACTTTTCTCAGCTTTATCTTTAAAAAAAAAAAAAAGTTAGTTTTGTTGAATTTTCTATTGTTTCGTTGGTCTCCATTTTGTTTAAGTCTATTCTAATCTTTATTATTTCCTTTCTTTTGCTAATGTTGTTTATTTTCTACATTTTTTTAGATCTTTGAGGCTTAAAGTCAGGTTGTTTGAGATTTGTCTTGTATAATTTAGGCATTTATCACTATAAACATTTTCTTAGTTCTGCTTCTATAGATCCCACAAGTTTTGGTATGTTGTGTGTTTTTATCTTTATTTTCCTCAAAATATTTACTGAATTCCCTTTGATTTATTTTTTTCTCACTGTCTGAGGATGTGTATTGACATTTATTAATTTCCAACTTACTTTCTGTTAGTGATTTCTAGTTTTATATAATTGTGGTCAGATACTGATATGATTTCAGTTTTGTTAAATTTGTTAACACTTCTTTTATGGCCTAATAGGTGATCAATCATGGAGAATGTTTCAGGTGCACTTGTAGGTAGCAAGGTTCCAAAGCAGGTTGGCTACTCAACCCCTGTGCACACGCTATGCAACGATCAGGCCTCTATTTGGGAATAAGTGAGACTGGGAAATCTGGGACAATGGATTCAAAAATTTAAAACTTTGTATCACTCTGAATGTTCAGGCCTCGCAGAGGTGGTTTATTGTTTGAGGCAAGCACTACATCCTTGTTGCAGATGATGAAAGATCTCTGTTTTGAAAGTCAAACCTACTCTTTTCAAGATCTACACCCATAGGCTATTAAGTAGAAAAAAATATATATATAAACCAGCTGAAGAATTTCTGAGCATATTAAAAGAGGAAATAAGTAATTGTTCAAAGAAACTGCAAAATCTAACCAAGCTGTACAGGAGTAAAGAAAGTAGTATGTGACTGGGTTCTGAGACTACTGGATCAAGAAGTAACATGATATATGGAAGCATTTATGGATATGTGAGAATTCTTCCCTAGTATGGGATGTAACCTGAAAAAACTTTAGAGATGGTGTTAACACAATGTTGGCTTAGTTCTTGGAAGTTTAGAGAAACTAATGAACTCTTAAATGAAGCAGGAATGTCACCATTTCCACGTCAGATTCTGAGACAGGAAATAAATGTCTCAAATATATTGGCATGCTAAAATGGCTGCTATACTAGATAAAGCCAGAAAACTAACCTGCAGTTTGTGTTCTGTGTAAGAGTTGTGAGGACATGCTATTTACTAAAGCAGTAAGGAATGCACTGGTAAGGGGGACACCAGCATCACTGAGAAACTTACTATCGGGTGTCATCTACAAGCTGAAGTTGATGGTGGTAGATGCTGCTATAGAACTGGGTTTTCCAATAGTAAAGTAGTATATGATATCTCAAGTGGTAGAATCTAGGTGGGAGTACTTAACCTTTGGAAGCAAAATAACATTATTATCATAATAAATGGTAAAAATCAAAGTAACACTCAGCAGCACATGACCCAAAGAGAGCTAAGGAGATGGTTAAAGTAATGTAACGTCTCTATGGTCAAGGTAGATGGGAAGCTGATAAGGGCATTGCTCAATGTTTTTTTTTTTTTATTATTATACTTTAAGTTCTAGGGTACATGTGCATAACGTGCAGGTTACATATGTATACATGTGCCATGTTGGTGTGCTGCACCCATCAACTCGTCAGCACCCATCAATTCATCATTTATATCAGGTATAACTCCCCAATGCAATCCCTCCCCCCTCCCCCCTCCCCATGATAGGCCCCAGTGTGTGATGTTCCCCTTCCCGAGTCCAAGTGAGCTCATTGTTCAGTTCCCACCTATGAGTGAGAACATGCGGTGTTTGGTTTTCTCTTCTTGTGATAATTTGCTAAGAATGATGGTTTCCAGCTGCATCCATGTCTCTACAAAGGATGCAAACTCATCCTTTTTGATGGCTGCATAGTATTCCATGGTGTATATGTGCCACATTTTCTTAATCCAGTCTGTCACTGATGGACATTTGGGTTGATTCCAAGTCTTTGCTATTGTGAATAGTGCCGCAATAAACATACGTGTGCATGTGTCTTTGTAGTAGCATAATTTATAATCCTTTGGGTATATACCCAGTAGTGGGATGGCTGGGTCATATGGTACATCTAGTTCTAGATCCTTGAGGAATCGCCATACTGTTTTCCATAATGGTTGAACTAGTTTACAATCCCACCAACAGTGTAAAAGTGTTCCTATTTCTCCACATCCTCTCCAACACCTATTGTTTCCTGATTTTTTAATGATTGCCATTCTAACTGGTGTGAGATGGTATCTCATTGTGGTTTTGATTTGCATTTCTCTGATGGCCAGTGATGATGAGCATTTTTTCATGTGTCTGTTGGCTGTATGAATGTCTTCTTTTGAGAAATGTCTGTTCATATCCTTTCCCCACTTTTGGATGGGGTTGTTTGTTTTTTTCTTGTATATTTGTTTGAGTTCTTTGTAGATTCTGGAAATGAGCCCTTTGTCAGATGAGTAGATTGCAAAAATTTTCTCCCATTCTGTAGGTTGCCTGTTCACTCTGATGGTAGTTTCTTTTGCTGTGCAGAAGCTCTTTAGTTTAATGAGATCCCATTTGTCAATTTTGGCTTTTGCTGCCGTTGCTTTTGGTGTTTTAGACATGAAGTCCTTGCCCGTGCCTATGTCCTGAATGGTACTACCTAGATTTTCTTCTAGGGTTTTTATGGTATTAGGTCTAACATTTAAGTCTCTAATCCATCTTGAATTAATCTTCGTATAAGAAGTAAGGAAAGGATAATCACTTTAAAAAAAAGTCTTGTTTTCAAGCTGAAAAATTTAGGGCTGGGGATCTCTGACTGCTGTAGACACTGCAAGAAGAGGAATCTTGTAACACCACAATTTGCTTGGTGACGTTTTCTCCATTACTTCCTCAAAACTACAGCCCTATATTTAGTTAATCATTCACCTGTGAATAGAGCACACCCAGATATTTCAAGGATTGTTAGACACACGATCCCATTTAACACTGAAACCCATAGACTCAAAGTGATTTCCTGTCCTATATTATAAATGAGAAAACACGGGGACAAGGCACATAATGAGGACTTGGCCCAGTTACAACTCACAGTGAGTTTATGTGGCACAATAACTCAAAATGTATAACTAGAATGGACATATTGGTAATTATTATAAACGCCACATTGTTTCTTTGCCCTGGGAGGAAAGAGTTATTACTTGGGGGATTGCCAAGAAAAATCTTTTGCCACAGAAACCCTAGCCAAAATTAACCATCAAATCCAACTTGTATCTTGTAGAAAATAATTCTCCATGAAATTCTCTTTCTTTAGGCTCATGCATTCGCAACCCATTTGTTCAGCTTCATTTACCTTGTAAAAAATAAAAAAAAATCTCCCTCCCCACCTAGAGAAACTTTGCTTACATTGCTGGGTAGCAAGGATAAAGTAGAGGAGGGAGGATAGAAATTTTGTTGAAGTCTTAACATCTAGTATCTCAGAATGTGACTGTATTTGGAAACAGAGGTTTTAAAGAGATGACCAAATTAAAATGCAGCCATTACTGTGGGCCCTAATTTAGTCTGACTGGCATTCTTATCAAAAGAGGAAATTAACAGACACAAGCAGAGCCACAGACACGTGTGCGCAGAGGGTCAACCATATGAAGAGGTAGCAGGATGGCATCCATCTACACAGCAAGGCAAGGAGAGAAAATTCAGAAGAAACCAAACCAGCAGACACCTTAATATTGGACTTCTAGCCTCTAGAACTGTGAGAAAGTAAATTTCTATTGTTTAAGCCAAACAATCTGAATCAGACCACTCAGGAGTCCCTGACCAGACATTTCCTACAGGAGATGTAAACTGCTTTATTGTGGCAGCACTAGCAAACTAATACAGAGGGTTTACATGGGCTCCTATTGACTAAGGTTGATTTCACTCTTACTGTCCATAGTTTAACATCTTCTCTAGTAAGATCCATTAGCCACTTGATCGTATGCAGACTGCATTGGATCTCTTCTATCCTTAACAGCACAAGGACTCATCTTGACTAGAATTTATATGTATTCCAATAACACAGCCTTTTCTGCCCACAAGACCTTAACCAGCACTGTTAACCACTGGTTTATGAAGAATTTGATTCACTGACATAGAATCTCTCATAACACTCCCCAATACACAAAATCCCTTAAAGTATAAAAGACCAAATGGTCTATTTTATAGCCAAGAAGGTGCAGCAATCAACACACAATTACATATACTGGCTCAAGCACATTCAGCACCATTCAAAATATCAACCTCATAAAATGATGTTTTGAAGGTGCAGCTGAGTTGCTCTCTTTTGTCATGCAAGGATATAATGCCATTCTCGGGCCACAGACTATACCTTTAACTAATGATCATGATATGATGCTGTTTCTCTAGGAAACAAGAACCAAGGGATGGAGTAAGAGTGTCTCTTATTCTAAGTGATTCATCTTGGAAAATTTGTAGTTTATGACACTAGAACACTGATCTCTGCTGATTTAGATATCCCAGTCCCAGGTAAGGAATGCTTCTACCAGGCAAATCAAGTATCCCACTAAATTTTGAGCTGTCATTTGATCACTTCAAGCAAGGAAAAAAGTTATCGCCTGTATTAGTGTATTTGTCAGGGTTCTCCAGAGAAACAAAACCAATAGGATAAACAGATCATATGTAGAGATAGATAGATAGATAGATAGATAGATAGATAGATAGATAGATAGATA
>NC_045434.1:116835108-116918995 GCF_002776525.5 Piliocolobus tephrosceles | reverse complement strand
ATAGATAGATAGATAGATAGATAGATAGATAGATAGATAGATAGATAAAAGAGGATTTATAATGGGAATTGGCTCATGCAATAAGGCCAAGAAGTCCCACAATACGCTGTTTGGAAAGCTGGAGACCCAGGAAAGCCAGTGGTATAATTCAGACTCAGTCAAAGGGCTTGAGAATCAGAACATTAAATGGTGTAACTCTCAGTCCAAGGCTGAATGCCTGAGAAAGGAGTTGTGAGCAGGGTGCTAGCATAAATCCCAGAGTCTGAAGTCCTGAGAATCTGAAGCTCTGTTTTCTAAAGAAAGGAGAAGATAAATGCCCCATTTCCAGGAAGGAGAAGAAATTTGTGCTTTCTCTGCATTTGTGTTCTTTTTGAGCTGTCGACTGATTAGATGATGCTTGCCCACAAGAATGCGTTTTCTTACACAGTCTACTGATTCAAATGCTAATCTCTTCCAGAAACAGCCTCGCAGATACACTCAGAAATTACACATTACCAGCTATCTGGATATCCCCTAACTCAGTCAGATTAACACATGAATTTAACCATCACACCATTCCAGCAGGTAGGCTGTTGTTTTACAATAGGGAAAAATTTGGCATACAGGTGATGCCCTTGTATTTCTCTTATAATTCCTTTTCCTTATGTTTATGGCAAATGGGCAAGTGCCTCAGCTATGGACCGAGAAGGACCCAGTGACAAGGAATCAGACCACTCAGGAGTCCCTGTCCAGACATTTCCTACAGGAGATGTAAACTGCTTTACTCGAAATGACATTCCTATTTCTAAGACTGCCTCCATCTAAAGACTAGTGCATACAGAGTATGAAGGCCTAGAAGAACTATTTCTTCAGGGAAGGATAACTATGAAAGGCCATACCAGATCTAGAATTCCATATGCTATTAGCTGAGGTCTTTGTTGCAATACTTTACAGTTCCACTTCTTTCTCTGCTTAATCGTCCCTGTTTGGTTTCTCCAATGTCAGTAAGGAGAGTGCTTCCTCATAAACTTTCTGCATGTAAAGCTCAGTCTCTGGATGTTCTTCGAGGAACCAAACCTAACACAGATAATTGAATGTGAAAGCCATGGAATATCTGATCAGAATAATAGTGTGTGTTTGTTTACTTATTTATTTATTTTTGAGACAGCGTCTCACTCTCTCGCCCAGGCTGGAGTGCAGTGGCTCAATCTCGGCTCACTGCAACCTCTGCATCCTGGGTTCAAGCAATTCTCCTGCTTCAGTCTCCTGAGTAGCTGGGATTACAGGCACACGCCACCACGCCTGGCTCATTTTCACATGTTTTAGTAGAGATGGAGTTTCAACATGGTGGTCAGGCTGGTCTCAAACTACTGACTTCATGATCTGCCCACCTCGGCTTCCCAAAGTGGTGGGATTACAGGTATGAGCCACTGCACCCGGCATAAACAGTGTTCATTAACAAACTCTGATGTATGTTCTCTATTTCACTCACTACTAATGATGACCTATATCAGAGACTTCTGTTTTGAAGTACTTAAGGTTTTCTGAATTAGCCATTAGTGTGACAAAGTACTAACACAGAATCCACTGCTTCTCTAAGCAAATTACCTATCCTTTCATAGCAGCAGCCCATACAAGTGTAAAACTGACAAACCATCTTTTCAAATGAATTTGCAGAGGCTTCAGACAGAAGTAGACTGAATATGGTTCACACAAGAGAGAAATAGATTTCCTGCTTTGACTGCTTATAGAAAACTTGAGATGATAAATGAGCTATGACAACAGAATCTATTACTTTCAGGGAAAATATCTCTATGTCTTATTTATCGGTTTACCAAAATATTGAAAATATTTAAAGAGGATTTAAGAATCTACTGATAACAATAGTTACAATGTTTCCTCCATCTTACCTATAGTTCAAAATTAAATGATATATGACATGATACAGATTATCATAGCTATATTTTTAGTGTTTTATAATAGACATTATCTTTCAGTCTTCGTACATTTATATACATTTTCCTTATATGACTGTTGATTTTTCATTTTTATTTTTGCATTTTTATTTACTTTCATGTTAATTACTTCGCACGTATATTTTGTTGTTTGTAATTATAAAGTTCCCAATCTTCTTTTCAGGGTCTAGTTCACAGAATCAGTCTAAATCTCTTAGCAAAAAGAAAAGAATATTTATAATTGAGCCCTAGCATTTCATTTAACACTTATGAATTGGTGGTCTGAACACTTTCCTGGTAACTTCATACATCTACACAGTAATAAGGTTCTAGGATTTTGCTCACTCAAACCATCCCCTTGAGATTTTTCTTCACTGGCCCTAAATTCATACCTTCTTTTTAGGTATAACTTCTCTCCAAGACCTTACTTACATATCTAAATTGCATACTTTATAACATATAAAATAAATCCTCTTCTCTGCTTCTTTGTACCAACATGTTTACATGGTACATTTTTACTTCTTTAGGATTTTCATTTTTTTTTTAAATACAAAAGAAAAAATGGGGCAGATATTGAAAAGCATATGTATAAATTCTTTATATTTTTGATAACTTTTAGTTGTCAATGCCTTCCCATCCAAATATTTGAGACCCATAGCATTTAACTATGTTTGCTTATTTGTTTTAAAATGTAATTTTTAATTGAATCAAAACTAATTTCTGTTCATTTTTTGTTCAAATTTCAAGCCAATATTTCTGCTCTTATTTAATCAATATCACCTTTCATCCCTATTAATTTTTTATTTGTCCTTTATCATGTTATTGTATTTTCCAAACTTGTTTTGCCCTGATCTGATGACTATACATAAGATGTATGATGACATCACTAGGTACCCCATGAATATGTACTTATTATATGCCAATTAAAAACTCAATTAAAAATAAAATATCTTTTGGTGAGTTTATTTGTTCAACACCTCCATTTTGTCTATATTATCAAGGGTTTCAATAAAATCATTAGTTTGAAACCCAAATCACCATGGAACTGACACTTGAGTAAACTTGAATAGCTAGTTAATATAACTAAATTTTCTATTTTGCAAAATGTTATAATAGTTATATTTAAATCTTACTGTGAGAATGAACTGTATGAAGTGATAATCTCTTACCATTCATCCATTCATGAATCTGCTTAATAGAATATAAATTTGTTTTGTGCCTGTTCATTTTTAAAGAAATTGCCCTGCTTCCTAAGTTATCAGATTGTTTTTACAGAGAAGAACAAATACACACAATAATGCTTCATAACTGCTAAGATAGGCATATATGTATTTGTTAAAGTAAAGAAAAGGTGTACAAAGAATATAATTTGTGGGTTTCCAAGAGGGTGTGTTCTAAAGCAGCTGAGGATAGAATTAAGACATGCACAGTATAACTAGATTACACTACTATTTTAGGGGGCCTCATTATAAGGTACACTTCCAACACTGATAGTAAATTCTAGGTAAAGTAGTGTGAAAAAAAAGTTGATATTATTTTTACAAAAATCCTTATTTTTGTGTGTTTTTCAATTTTAAACCTATACTTCACAATTATACTTTGGTCCAACTACTGACAGTGTCTTTCCTTAATAACTCCTTAGACTACGTCTTTTTTTGGACATTATATTAAAAATGTAAACTAGATACAGTCAGAATGGCCAATGTCCTGCCAAATTTTGACAGTTTGGTAAGAAACGGTAAAAATTGTTTTCCAAAGATGTCTTTGCTGTCTTTCCCTATTGTGTTTATTTGCATTCACTGATAGCTATTTCAGGTTAAAGTTAATATCCAGCATGGAGTTTTACTGTAATTGCATTAATCTCTAAATAATTTACCATGAGATGACATCTTTATAATATTCAGTCTTCTCATTCTAAAAATCTCTTTATCTCACTTTTTATTCAAGACTTATATGTTTGTCAGGAAAAATTCATCGGTTGATTATTCAAGTATTATATATTTTATATTACAATCTTTTTCAAATATGTATGGTTTTTATTGTCATTCTGGATAGGATCTGTTTCATCAAAATCCACTTGCTGATGGCTGCTGCTTATATATTGCAGTGTCACAAAAGGCTGAATTATCAGAGCAGACTCAACATGAATCATAGATCTTACCCAAAACAAACTTTACTAATGAATAATGAAGAATGCCGGTAAAAAGAAAGCACAGATATATTATAATCTGCTTCTGGAAGACTCTGAATTGTAAGATACAGCCTCCAAAATACTCTTTCTCTATATTGGTATATATTTTGATTTTGGAGTTCCTAAATTAAATAAGCAAGAGGCCATGAGCCTGAAGCTGTCTCAGTACTTTAAGTTCCTCTGTATCAAACTGAAACCTAAATTAATACATAAACAAACTAAAACCTAATGTAGAAGTATATTTATATAATAGCTAATTTTCAGCCAATTGAAAACAGTTGAGCATCCAACTGATCAGACCATGCCCAAAGAAAGAAAATGCCTTATCACATCATGCTTGAACAAGGCAAATGTCTGTCTGTAGCCAATTAAATGATACCTCCATTTGCTTCCCTATGAGGCCTATTAAAGCTCCAGGCTCACATGGCTGGGTAGACCCCTCTGAACCACTTCGGTTTCTGAGTGCTGCCTGTTTCATAAACCATTCTTTGCTCAAATAAACTCTGTTACATTTCATTTGCCAAAGTTCTTTTTTTTTTTTTTATTTTGAGACAGAGTCTCGCTCTGTCGCCCAGGCTGGTGTGCAGTGGTGCAATCTTAGCTCACTGCAAACTCTGCCTCCCAGATTCATGCCATTCTCCTGCCTCAGCCTCCTGAGTAGCTGGGACCACAGTCACCCGCCACCACGCCCAGCTAATTTTGTGTGTGTGTGTGTGTGTGTGTGTTTTTAGTACAGATCAGGTTTCACCATGCAAGGCAGGATGGTCTCGATCTCCTGACCTCATGATCCACCTGCCTTGGCCTCTCAAAGTGCTGGGATTACAGGCGTGAGCCACAGTACCTGGCCCAAAGTTGTTCTTTGTAAAAGAATGAACGACATAACTGTCTGATGTAAGATGGATAAGAGGACACATTAACATTGGGGCTTCTTAGTTGACACACTGAATTTCCAAACAGCTGCATCACATGAATCTACATTCCAGGTTTATTTACAATAAACAACCAAAATCAATTAAATATATTAAAAATATTTTATACAGACACTCCATCAAATGTCTCATTGTTATTATATCACATCCACATGTTTACAAAGTGGTCAAGTGTAGCTATTTTCTTAATAAAATAGAATCATTAACTACATACTTTCACCATTCAGGAAACAATGTAATAGGTATCCATATAAACAGAAAAGTAAGGTAGCCTTAGCTCTGACTTCAACATTTTATTTTTTAAAAACAAATATTACAATATTTTAATATCTGTTAAAGTTGAGTGTTGACTGTATAACTACCTGTTATTTTATTTCTGAAGGGTTAGTTAATAACTAAAATATTTTATCAGTATTAATAGCATTAACTAAAACCATTTTATTTGGTATCTTTTATGTTTTATCTTCTTTTAACGCATCCTCTACTCTACACAATCAATACCAAGTGAGTTAGCAAAAATGTAACAAATCTTAATGGCAATCATTCAATATAAAAATGAGTAACATTCTATTGAGGTATCCTCAACTTCTGTACATAGTGGGAAAAAATGCATACCGTATTGGGCCAATGAGTTCTGTAAAAAGAATAGCCCCCAATTAAAAGTGATAATAGAAATAATATTTCCAAAACATATATTTGTTTCAACTCTATTTTTTTATTAGATATGGAAAATAAAAGTCTAGAAACTTACACAAAACAAAAAGATAGAACCAGAATTACTATGTTCTTTTTAGTTCAATGTAGTAAAATACTGTAGATTTGAAGTATGAGGCAAGCCCTAGTTTGTTCTTTTGCTGCTGTCTTAGTTTCTTATTCAATGTTTACTATGTTTTAGTTCATAATGTATATCTTAATGCATACATCCATATGAGATTGCTTGTCTGTTTTGTTTTGCGTTGTTTTTTATAAATCAAGCCAAGCCTATTATATTTACTGTTTTTGAGAAGCCTTTGTATTTGTATGTTCTGAAAGTAATATTTCCATTTTCTGTGTGTTCTCTAAGTAATATTTCACTTTTCTATGTGTTGCTTTTTAATTAGTCTCTTTTTCTGTTTTGTATTTTTCTGCAGTTTCAACACAATATATCTAGGTTTTTTAGTTGGTTTTATTCATCTTTTGGAGATTCACTCATCATTATAAATATATGTTGTTTATATAAAAATTTCTCACCATTTAACCTTTATTTTTAGCTCTCTACGTTTTACTCTATTATATCTTTCTGGATGGCTTTCACATATAGGCTTAATGTTTTCATTATGTTCTGATTATTTTCTTAACATCACCTTCACGCTTTCCATCAATTACATTTTTATCTCATTAACACAATCCAATCATTCAGTTAAATTCCTTCTTAAGCTAATTTCCATTAAAATTTTATTATTACTTATTTTATGGTAGACTTTCTTTTTAGACGGTTTTAGATTTACATACAAGTTAGGTAAAAAGTATTGAGAATCCCTTAAATACCTTCACTTGACCCACAGTCTCTTCTATTATTAACATCTTACTAGTGCTTTTAATTTCAATAAAAATTTGTTTTCATTACTAGGATTATATTTTAATCCTACTTAAATATCTTTGTTTTTGTTTTTACTATTTAGTTCTCTTGTTTTTGCTGCATACTTTAAATCACTTTTTAAATTCTCATTTTGCTTTTCCTTTCATACAATCATTTTATAAGGGTTTAATTTTTGTGTATTTATCATTGCATGATGTTGTATTGTTTCTGCTTGTCTTAGATAATGTTTAACAAGAGTTCTGTTTTAGGTTTGTTCATATTTTTGGACACTCTTTAAAATCCATTTAGTGAAAGGAACTTATAAAAGCCATAACAATATATATCATCAGCCTGGTACAAATTTTTAAATTGCTTGTTTGCTTCAGGATCCCAGAACCAAGAAATTGGTACATCTTGGAGCAGCAACATTTATGTAAAGTTAGGGCCACTGTTATTGACATCTCAGTACTATTTGTCCCCAAAGCAATACTTATGTTCCTACATGTCCTTGTAGAATCTTGCTGCTCCCTCACTAAAATTTGGGTTTTATATCTCCTCTCCTTTAATCTGGGTGGAGTTTTGTGACTTTTTTTTTTTTTTTTTTTTCCAGATAGGGTCTGACTCTGTCACTCAGACTGCAGTGAAGTGGCATGAACATGGCTCACTGCAGCCTCTACATCTCCAGCAAAAATGATTCCTCAGACCTCAGCCTTCCAAGTAGTTGGGACTGCAGGGAGATGCCACCACACGCAACTAATTTTTGTATTATTTGTAAAGACAGTGTCTCATTATGTTGCCCAGGCTGGTCTCAAACTCTAGGCACAAGAGATTCACCCACCTCAGTCTCCAAAAGTACTGGGATTAGAGGCATAAGCCACCACACCCAGGGTGACTGTCTTAATAAATAGAATATGGTGGATGTGGTACTTCATAATATGTGAGTACAGATTATAATGAAAAAACAATAAAATCTGTTACATTTAATTTGTCAAAGCTTCCACCTGGCTTCTCTCAATGTACCTCATGCCTTGAAAGCTCAAAGCCAACATCTGAGAAGTCCAGTTATCCTGAATACGCCCAGTAGGAAAGATTAGGTGGAAAGATGATAGAGAGGCAATGAAAGACACCAAAGGACACACAGTTATTCCAGCCCCGAAGCTGGTCTTGTCTCTCCTATCCAGGCATAACATATGTGATATCAAACAATCAGGGAAGAGACAACATTGCAATTCATTTAATTTTTAATATTCAGTAGGGTCTGTAAGATGCTGGGCAAAATTTCACAGGAAGATCTAAGAAATTTGAAAACTATAGTGGACCTTAATAAACTTCCATATATCTCTGTTAGTCTGGGAAACTGTCCAAATATAGAAGGACACATGTAAGTTCATGAGTCACCAAAGAAAACAGTCTCTGTCTATAGTTTTTGGCTGAACATGAAAGCTTATACACAGAGATAGTGAAAGACAAGAGAAAATTTTAAGTTACCAAATTGTGAATAAATCACTGTCCTTCAAAAAGTATAGTAACAAAGGGATGAACCCTTACTGGCCCAAGGTGTAATCACAATTTTTGGGCAATCCTGGCTGATGGCTAAGCTATCCTGACCTAGGAATGGTAGCTAGAAAGACGGTCTTATTTTAAAAAACAAATAATAATAAAAAAAAGTTTAAAACTAAGCGTCTACCTATGAAATTCCTAGTAGATAACATAAGAGAAATTATAGATGACCATGGGTTTGGTGATGACTTTTTAAGATACATCAAAGGTATAATCCATTAAAGAAATAATTCACAAGCTGGATTTTATTAAAATTATAATTTCTTCTCTATAAAGGCACTGTCAAAAGGATTTTAAAAAAAAACAGTGATAATATTTGCAAAAAACATACCTGATAAAAGACTTTCATTCAAAATATGCAAAGAAGACTTAAAACTCAACAATAAAACAAAAAATACAATTTATTTATACTTTTTAAATGTTTTTAAAATATTTCAATAGCTTTTGGGATATAGGTAGTTTTTGTGACATGGATTAATTGTATGGTGTTGAATTCTGAGATTATTTTTTGTGCACCCATCACCCAAGTAGTGTTTGCTGTGCCTAATGTGTAGTTTCTTGTCCCCTGCCCCTCTCTCAACCTTCCCCTTAGGAGTCTGTAAAACTTATTATACTACTTTGGATACCTTTGTGTACTCATAGCTTAGCTCCCAGTTACAGGTGAGAGATAAGGTTTTTGATTTTTCCATTCCTATGTTATTTCACTTAGAACAATGGCCTCTGGGTTTATTCAAGCTGCTGCAAAAGGCATTATTTCATTCCTCTTAATGGCTGAATAGTACTCCATGGTGTGTGTGTGTGTGTGCGTGCGCACATACCAAATTTTCTTTATCCTCTCATTAGTTGATGGGTGCTAAGTTTGGTTCCACACCTTTGCAATTGTAAATTGTGCATCTATAAAATATGTGTGCAAGTGTTTTTTTGTTGTTTTGTTTTGTTTAGTTTATATAATGACTTTTTTTTCTTTTGCATAGATACCCAGGAGTGGGATTGCTGGATTGGATGATAATCTACTTTTAGCCCTTTAAGGAATCTCCGTACTGTTTTCCATAGAAACTGTACTGATTTACATTCACCCCCAGGAGTGTATAAGCATTCTCTTTTCCCCACATCCGCACCAACAGCTATTGTTTCTTGACTTGTTAATAATGGTCATTCTTGCAGGAATATGGTGTTATTTCATTGTGGTTTTAATTAGCATTTCCCTGATGATTAATGATGCTGAGCATTTTTCCTGTATTTGTTGACCATTTGTATATCTTCTCTTAAGACATGTCTATTTGTGTTCTTTGATGACTTTTTAATGGTATTATTTAGGCTTTTTCTTGCTGTTTTTCTTTTGAGTTCCTTGTAGATTCTGGATAGTAGTCCTTTGTCAGACGTATAGGTGGCAAATACTTTCCCCATTCTGTGAATTGTCTGTTTATTCTGCTGATTATTTCTTTTCCTGTGCAGAAGCTTTTATGTTTAATTAGGTCCCATCTATTTATTTTTCTTTTTATTGTATTTGCTTTTGGGGTCTTAGTCATAAATTCTTTGCCTAAGCCAATGTCTAGAAGAGGTTTTCCAACATTGTCTTCTAGAATTTTTAAAGTTTTAGGACTTATATATAAGTCTGTGATCCATCTTGAGTTGACTTTGTATAAGGTGAGAAATAAGGATCCAGTTTCATTCTTCTACATGTGGCTTGCCAGTTTTCCCAGCACCTTTTATTAAATAGGGTGTCTGTTCCCAAATTTATGTTTTTGCATGTTTTGTCAAAGATTAGTTGGCTGTACATATTTGGCTTTATTTCTGGGCTCTCTATTCTGTTCCATTTGTGCATGAGCCTACTTTTATACCACTACATTGCTGTTTTGGTAAATATAACCTTATAGTATCATTTGAAGTACAGTAATGGGATGCCTCCAGGTTTGTTCTTTTGGCTTAGAATTGCTTTGGCTATGCAAGCTCTCTTTGGGTTGCAGTAATTTTAGGATTTATTTTTAAATTTTGTGAAAAATTATGTTATGTGATGGGAGCTGCACTGAATCTGTAGATTTCTTTGTGTGGCATGGTCATTTACACAACACTGATTTAACCCATCCATGAGCATGAGATGCATTTCCATTTCTTTGTGTTATCAATGATTTGTTTCAGCAGTGCTTTATATTTCTCCCTGTAGAGATCTTCACCTCCTTGGTTAAGTATATTCCTAAGTTATTTCATTCTTTTTGTGACTATTGTGAATGAGAATGAGTTACTGATTTGATTCTCAACTTGGTCATTGTTGGGGAATAGAAGTACTGATTTGTATACATTAATTTTCTAACCTGAGACTTTACTCAATTCATTTATCAAAGCTAGGAGTTTTTTGGGGGGAATCATTAGGATTTTCAGGGTATACAATCATCATCTGCAAACAACAATAGTCTGACTTCCTCTTTTCCAACTTGGATGCCCTTTATTTCTTTTGCGTGGCTAACTGCTCTGGCTAGGACTTCTAGAACTATGTTGAATAGGAGTGGTGAAAGTGGGCATCTTTGTTTTGTTCCTGTTATCTGGGAGAATACTTTCAACTTTTCCCCATTCAGAATGATATTGTCTGTGGGTTTATCATATATGGTTTTTATTATTTTGAGGTAGGTCCCTTCTATGACTAGTTTGTTGAGAATTTTTATCATAAAGGGAGGCTTGATTTTGTCAAATGCTTCTTTTTGCATCTATTGAGATGATCATATGGTTTTTGTTTTTAATTCTGTTTATGTGATGTATTACATTTATTGAGTTGCATACGTTAAACCATTCCTGCATCCCTGGAATAAAATCCATTTAATCATGGTGAATTATCTTTTTGATGTGCTATTGGATTTTGTTAGCTAGTATATTGTTGAGGAGTTTTGCATCTATGTTCATCAGGGAAATTGGTTTGTAGTTTTGTTTTTGTTTTTGTATCCTCTCCTGGTTTTGGTTTCAGGGTGGTACCAGCTTCATGGAATGATTTAGAGTGGACTCCCTCTCTCAGTCTTCTGGAATAGTTTAGGTAGAATAGGTTTCAATTCTTTGAATGACTGGTAGAATTCAGTTTTGAATGCACATGGTCCTAGATGTTTTTAAATTGGATATTTAAAAATTACTGATTCAATCTCACTGCTTGTTATTGGTCTGTTCAAGGTTTCTATTTTTTTTTTTTTTTTCTGATTTAATCTAGGAGGGTTGTATGTTTCCAAGAAACATTTCCTCTAGGTTTTCTAGTTTTTACACAAAAAGGTGTTCATGGCAGTCTCAAATAATCTTACATACTTCTGTGGTGTTGGTTGAAATGTCCCTACTTTCTAGGCCATTTAATTCCAGTGATAATATTGAGATATAAGGCACTATACTCTTCATTATGTAAATTGTTAACTAGATATTTTTTTTTTCATTGTGTTATTGTTTTATAGGCCTTATGAGTTTTAAGTTTTCAATGGTTACCCTTTGGTGTATATTAAGCTTTTGTTCAAGGTTTAGAATTCCTTTTGACATTTCTTATAATGCTGGTTTCATAGTGACAAGTTGCTTTAGCATCGGTGTGTCTGAAACAAATGAATTTATTTCTCTCTCAATTATGAAGCTCTTGTCTTGTGAAGTTTCTGCTGAGAAGTATGCTGTTATTCTGATAGGTTTTCCTTTTTAGGTTATCTGATGCCTTTGTCTTACTGCTCTTAGAATGTTTTCCTCAACCATCTCTCAAATAAATTTTCCAGACTTATTATTTTCTCTCACTGCTCAGGAACACCATTCTTAGGTTTTGCATTTTACATAAACCCACATTTCTTGAAGACTTTGTTTATTTCTTTTGATTCTTTTTTCTTTATTTTTGTGTGATTGGGTTAACAAAAAGCAACAATAACAACAACAACAAAATTAAAAAAAACCTTGTCTTCAATGTCTTCAAGCTCTGAAATTCTTTCTTCTATTTTTCTAACCTATTATTAAAACTTTCCACTGCATTTTGTAATTCCCTCTGTCTTTCATTTCAAGAAGTTCTGATTGTTTTTTCCTGATGATATCTATCTCTCTAGAAATTTTGTCATTCATATCCTGAACTGCTCTTTTAATTTATAATGGTTTTCACCTTTCTCTGGTGTCTGCTTGAGTAGCTTTGTAATCAACCTCTGGTATTTCAAATATTTTATCTTCATTTAGATTCACAGCTGGAGACCTAGTGTGACCTTTTGGAGCTGTTATAGAACGCTATTTTGTCATATTACCAGAGTTAATTTTCCTGCAGTGGTAGCTCCTGCACTCACAGTTGCAGCCCACTTTTTACTTACCCCCACCCCAGCACAGGTCAAGGGAGTTTGTCCCCACTTGTGGTTATAATGTGAGACCCAGTTGGGGACTTCTTTCAATCTGTGACCACTGCCTGAACTTTCCTGCTGTCCTCCAAAATGTCCCCTATGAGGAACAGGAAGGAAGAGCTGACCTCGGTCTGCCCTGGGACCTAGGAGTGCATGCAGGGATCTTCTTGCTGCTACTTCTGCTATTATATTCCACGAAACTCCCCAAGTCAGTTCCTGCACTGCATAGAGTTGAAACTTTTCCCTGTGGCCTTGACTTTCAGGGTCCCCAGTGGGTGTGCATATGTTGGTGGCAGTCTTTTCCCTCCTCACATTCTAGGGACTCTCAGCCTGACCCACTATGTAGCTTGCAGCTTCCTGCTTCCTTCAAAGTGTCTGTATATTCTATGGCTTTTCCTGTTCAGTTCCTGCATTGCTTCTTAGTAAAAAAAAAAAAAAAAAGGCCGGGCGTGGTGGCTCACGCCTATAATCCCAGCACTTTGGGAGGCAGAGGCGGGCAGATCATGAGGTCAGGAGATCGAGAACATCCTGGCTAACAAGGTGAAACCCTGTCTCTACTAAAATACAAAAAATTAGCCGAGGGTGGTGGAGGACGCCTGTAGTCCCAGCTATTCTAGAGGCTGAGGCAAAAGAATGGCGTGAACTTGGGAGGCGGAGCTTGCAGTGAGCCGAGATGACACCACTGCACTCCAGCCTGGGTGACAGAGCGAGACTCTGTCTCAGAATTCGTGGTGTTAACCTCTACACACTATTTTGTTCTTCCAAGTTGGCGAGGTGTGCCAGCAGCCTCTAATCCACCATCATGGAAAAGAAAAAATTGAAAAGTGGGCTAAGGTCCTTAACAGACAGCTCACCAGAGAAAATACACAGATGATAAATAATCACTAGAATAGATTGTTCATAGATCATCAAGAAAATGGAAATTAGAACAATGAGATACCACTACATATAAGTTAGAATGACCATAATCCAGAACACTGACAACAGCAAATGGTGGTGAGGATTTAAAGCAGCAGAAACATTCTCATTCATTGCTGAAGAGAATGCAAAATGATATAGTCACGACAGTTTGATGCTTCCTTACAAAGCTAAACATATTCTTATAGCATTCAGCAAACCTGCTTTTTGGTGTTTACTCAAAGGATTTAACACTTATATCTAAACAAACACTTGCATAAATATATTTATAGCAGCTTTACTCATAATTGCAAAAACTTGTTTTTTAAAAAATTATATAAATTTAAGGGGTCCAGGAACAGCTCCAGTCTCCAGCTCCCAGCGCGAGTGACACAGAAGACAGGTAATTTCTGCCCTTACAACTGAGGTACTGGGTTCATCTCACTAGGGAGTACCGGACAATCAGTGCTGGTCAGCTGCTGCAGCCCGACCAGCAAGAGCTGAAGCAGGGCGTGGCATCTCCTCACCTGGGAAGCTCAAGGGGGAAGGGAATCCCTTTTCTTAGCCAGGGGAACTGAGACACACAACACCTGGAAAATCGGGTAACTCCCACCCCAATTTTGCGCTGTACCAAGGGTCTTAGCAAACGGGCACACCAGGAGTTATATCCCACACCTGGCAGGGAGGGTCCCACACCCGCCCATGGAGCCTCCCTCACTGCTAACACAGCAGTCTGCCTTCTAACTGCAAGGCAGCAGCCAGGCTGGGGGAGGGGCACCCGCCATTACTGAGGCTTAAGTAGGTAAACAAAGCTGCTGGGAAGCTCTAACTGAGTGGAGCTCACAGCAGCTCAAGGAGCCCTGCCTGTCTCTGTAGACTCCACCTCTCGGGGCAGGGCACAGCTAATCAACAACAACAACAATAACAAAAAAGCAGCAGAAACCTCTGCAGACACAAACGACTCTGTCTGACAGCTTTGAAGAGAGCAGTGGATCTCCCAACACGGAGGTTGAGATCTGAGAAGGGACAGACTAACTGCTCAAGTGGGTCCCTGACCCCTGAGTAGCCTAAGTGGGAGACATCTCCCACTAGGGGCAGACCGACACCCTACACCTCACACGGTGGAGTACACCCCTGAGAGGAAGCTTCCAAAACAAGAATCAGACAGGTACACTCGCTGTTCAGCAATATTCTATCTTCTGCAGCCTCTGCTGCTGATATCCAGGCAAATAGGGTCTGGAATGGACCTCAAGCAGTCTCCAACAGACCTACAGCTGAGGGTCCTGACTGTTAGAAGGAAAACTAACAAACAGGAAGGACACCCACACCAAAATCCCATCAGTACGTCACCATCATCAAAGACCAGAGGCATATAAACCCACAAAGATGGGGAAAAAGCAGGGCAGAAAAGCTGGAAATTCAAAAAATAAAAGTGCATCTCCCCCTGCAAAGGAACACAGCTCATTGCCAGCAACGGATCAAACCTGTATGCAGAATGATTTTGATGAGATGAGAGAAGAAGGCTTCATCCATCAAACTTCTCAGAGCTAAAGGAAGAATTACGTACCCAGCGCAAAGAAACTAAAAATCTTGAAAAAAGAGTGGAAGAATTGATAACTAGAATAATTAATGCAGAGAAGGCCATAAACGAAATGACAGAGATGAAAACCATGACATGAGAAATACGTGACAAATGCACAAGCTTCAGTAACCAACTCGATCAACTGGAAGAAAGAGTATCAGCGATTGAGGATCAAATGAATGAAATGAAGTGAGAAGAGAAATCTAAAGAAAAAAGAAGAAAAAGAAATGAACAAAGCCTGCAAGAAGTTTGGGATTACATAAAAAGACCAAATCTACGTCTGATTGGGGTGCCTGAAAGTGAGGGGGAAAATGGAATGGAACCAAGTTGGAAAACAATCTTCAGGATATCATCCAGGAGAACTTCCCCAACCTAGTAGGGCAAGCCAACATTCAAATTCAGGAAATACAGAGAACACCACAAAGATACTCCTCGAGAAGAGCAACTCCAAGACACATAATTGCCAGATTCACCAAAGTTGAAATGAAGGAAAAAATCTTAAGGGCAGCCAGAGAGAAAGGTCGGGTTACCCACAAAGGGAAGCCCATCAGACTAACAGCAGATCTCTCGGCAGAAACTCTACAAGCCAGAAGAGAGTGGGGGCCATTATTCAACATTCTTAAAGAAAATAATTTTAAACCCAGAATTTCATATCCAGCCAAACTAAGTGAAGGAGAAATAAAATCCTTTACAGATAAGTAAATGCTTAGAGATTTTGTCACCACCAGGCCTGCCTTACAAGAGACCCTGAAGGAAGCACTAAACATGGAAAGGAACAACCGGTACCAGCCATTGCAAAAATATGCCAAAATGTAAAGACCATCGGGCTAGGAAGAAACTGCATCAACTAACGAGCAAAATAATCAGTTAATATCATAATGGCAGGATCAAGTTCACACATAACAATATTAACCTTAAATGTTAATGGACTAAATGCCCCAATTAAAAGACACAGACTGGCAAACTGGATAAACAGTCAGGACCAATCAGTCTGCTGTATTCAGGAGACCCATCTCACATGCAGAGACATACATAGGCTCAAAATAAAGGGATGGAGGAAGATCTACCAAGCAAATGGAGAACAAAATAAAGGCAGGGGTTGCAATCCTAGTATCTGATAAAGCAGACTTTAAACCATCAAAGATCAAAAGAGACAAAGAAGGACATTATATAATGATAAAGAGATCAATTCAACAGGAAGAGCTAACTATCCTAAATATATATGCACCCAATACAGGAGCACCCAGATTCATAAAGCCAGTCCTTAGAGACTTACAAAGAGACTTAGACACCCATACAATAATAATGGGAGACTTCAACACCACACTGTCAACATTAGACAGATCAATGAGACAGAAAGTTAACAAGGATATATAGGAATTGAACTCATGTCTGCAGCAAGCAGACCTAAGAGACATCTACAGAACTCTCCACCCCAAATCAACAGAATATACATTCTTCTCAGCACCACATCACGCTTATTCCAAAATTGACCACATAATTGGAAGTAAAGCACTCCTCAGCAAATGTACAAGAACATAAATTATAAAAAAACTGTATCTCAGACCACAGTGCAATCAAACTAGAACTCAGGACTAAGAAACTCAATCAAAACCGCTCAACTACATGGAAACTGAATAACCTGCTCCTGAATGACAACTGCATACATAATGAACACAGAAATAAAGATGTTCTTTGAAACCAATGAGAACAAAGGTACAACATACCAGAATCTCTGAGACACATTTAAAGCAGTGTGTGGAGGGAAATTTATAGCACTAAATGCCCATAAGAGAAAGCCAGAAAGATCTAAAATGGAAACTCTAACATCACAATTAAAAGAACTAGAGAAGCAAGAGCAAGCACATTCAAAAGCTAGCAGAAGGCAAGAAATAACTAAGATCAGAGCAGAACTGAAGGAGATAGAGACACAAAAAACCCTTCAAAAAATCAATGAATCCAGGAGATGGTTTTTTGAAAAGATCAACAAAATTGATAGACCACTAGCAAGAGCCATAAAGAAGAAAAGAGAGAAGAATTAAATAGACACAGTAAAAAATGATAAAGACACAATAAAAAATGATAAATGATAAATCACCACCAACCCCACAGAAATACAAACTACCATCAGAGAATACTATAAACACCTCTACACAAATCAACTAGAAAATCTAGAAGAAATGGATAATTTCCTGGACACTTACAATCTCCCAAGACTAAACCAGGAAGAAGCTGAATCCCTGAATAGACCAATAGCAGGCTCTGAAATTGAGGAAATAATTAATAGCCTACCAACCAAAAAAAGTCCAGGACCAGATGGATTCACAGCTGAAGTCTACCAGAGGTACAAGGAGGAGCTGGTACCATTCCTTCTGAAACTGTTCCAATCAATAGAAAAAGAGGGAATCCTCCCTAACTCACTTTATGAGGCCAACATCATCCTGATACCAAAGCCTGGCAGAGACACAACAAAAACAGAGAATTGTAGACCAATATCCCTGATGAACATCGATGCAAAAATCCTCAGTAAAATACTGGAAAACTGGATTGAGCAGCACATCAAAAAGCTTATCCACCATGATCAAGTGGGCTTCATCCCTGGGATGCAAGGCTGGTTCAACATATGCAAATCGATAAATGTAATCCAGCATATAGACAGATCCAAAGACAAAAACCACATGATTATCTCAATAGATGCAGAAAAGGCCTTTGACAAAATTCAACAGCCCTTCATGCAAAAAACGCTCAATAAATTCGGTATTGATGGAACATATCTCAAAATAATAAGAGCTATTTATGACAAACCCACAACCAATATCATACTGAATGAGCAAAAACTGGAAAAATTCCCTTTGAAAACTGGCACACGACAAGGATGCCCTCTCTCACCAATTCTATTCAACATAGTGCTGGAAGTTCTGGCTAGGGCAATCAGGCAAGAGAAATAAATCAAGGGTATTCAGTTAGGAAAAGAAGTAGTCAAATTGTTCCTGTTTGCAGATGACATGATTGTATATTTAGAAAACCCCATTGTCTCAACCCAAAATCTCCTTCAGCTGATAAGAAACTTCAGCAAAGTCTCAGGATACAAAATTATTGTGCAAAAATCACAAACATTCTTATACACCAGTAACAGACAAACAGAAAGCCAAATCATGAATGAACTTCCATTCACAATTGCTTCAAAGAGAATAAAATACCTAGGAATCCAACTTACAAGGGATGTAAAGGACCTCTTCAAGGAGAACTACAAACCACTGCTCAGTGAAATAAAAGAGGACACAAACAAGTGGAAGAGCATACCATGCTCATGGATAGGAAGAATCAATATCGTCAAAATGGCCATACTGCCCAAGGTAATTTATAGATTCAATGCCATCCCCATCAAGCTACCAATGAGTTTCTTCACAGAATTGGAAAAAACTGCTTTAAAGTTCATATGGAACCAAAAAAGAGCCCGCATTGCCAAGACAATCCTAAGGCAAAAGAACAAAGCTGGAGGCATCATGCTACCTGACTTCAAACTATACTACAAGGCTACAGTAACCAAAACAGCATGGTACTGGTACCAAAACAGAGATATAGACCAATGGAATAGATCAGAGTCCTCAGAAATAATACCACAGATCTACAGCCACCTGATCTTTGACAAACCTGAGAAAAACAAGAAACGGGGAAAGGATTCCCTATTTAATAATTAGTCCTGGGAAAATTGGCTAGCCATAAGTAAAAATCTGAAACTGGATCCTTTCCTTACTCCTTATATGAAAATTAATTCAAGACGGATTAGAGACTTAAATGTTAGACCTAATACCATAAAAACCCTAGAAGAAAACCTAGGTAATACCATTCAGGACATAGGCATGGGCAAGGACTTCATGTCGAAAACACCAAAAACAATGGCAAAAAAAGCCAGAATTGACAAATGTGATGTAATTAAACTAAGGAGCTTCTGTACAGCAAAAGAAACTACCATCAGAATGAACAGGCAACCTACAGAATGGGAGAAAATTTTTGCAATCTACTCATCTGACAAAGGGCTAATATCCAGAACTTACAAAGAACTCAAACAAATTTATAAGAAAAAAACAAACAACCCCATCAAAAAGTGGGCAAAGGATATGAACAGACATTTCTCAAAAGAAGACATTCATACAGCCAACAGACACATGAAAAAATGCTCATCATTACTGGCCATCAGAGAAATGCAAATCAAATCCACAATGAGATACCATCTCACACCAGTTAGAATGGCAATCATTAAAAAGTCAGGAAACAATAGGTGCTGGAGAGGATGTGGAGAAATATGGACACTTTCACACTGTTGGTGGGATTGTAAACTAGTTCAACCATTATGGAAAACAGTATGGCAATTCCTCAAGGATCTAGAACTAGAAGTACCGTATGACCCAGACATCCCATTACTGGGTATATACCCAAAGGATTATAAATCATGTTGCTATAAAGACACATGGACACGTATGTTTATTGCGGCACTATTCACAATAGCAAAGACTTGGAATCAACCCAAATGTCCATCAGTGACAGACTGGATTAAGAAAATGTGGCACATATACACCATGGAATACTATGCAGCCATAAAAAAGGATGAGTTTGTGTCCTTTGTAGGGACATGGATGCAGCTGGAAACCATCATTCTCAGCAAACTATCATAAGAACAGAAAACTAAACACTGCATGTTCTCACTCATAGGTGGGAACTGAACAATGAGATCACTTGGACTTGGGAAGGGGAACATCAGACACCAGGGCCTATCATGGGGAGGGGGGAGGGGAGTGGGATTGCATTGGGTGTTGTACCTGATGTAAATGACTAGTTGATGGGTGCTGACGAGTTGATGGGTGCAGCACACCAACATGGCACAAGTATACATATGTAACAAACCTGCACGTTATGCACATGTACCCTAGAACTTAAAGTATAATAATAATAAAAAAGAAAAAAAAAGAAATGAAAAAATTTAAGGGTTGCAGGTTCACTTTTGTTACATTAATATATTGAGTTTTGGTGAACTCTAGACTTTTAGTGTAATTATCACCTCAGTAATGTACATTGTACCACTCCCTCTCACTCTCCCACAATTTTGGTTTTCCAATATTGATTATTCCACATTCTATGTCCATAGTTCTCACCTTTTATTAGTTCCCACCAATAAGTGAGAACATGCAGTATTTGACTTTCTGAATCAGAGTTGTTTCACTTACAATAATGGCCTCAGGTTTCATCTATGTTGCTGCAAAATACATGATTTTATTATTTTCTATGACTGAATAGTATCCCATTGCATATATACATCATATTATTTTATCTAATCATCCATCGATGACCACATAGGTTGATTCTATCTTTACTACTGTGAATAGTGCTACAAGAAACATACGAGTACAGGAATGTTTTTTATATGATGATTTATCTTTATTTGGGTAAATATCCATCCAGTAGTGGTATTGCTGGATCAAGTGATGGTTCTATTTTTAGATCTTTGAGAAATCTTCATGCTGTTTTCCATAGAGATTGTACTAATTTACATTCCCACCAACAGTGATTAAGAGTTCCCATTTTACTGAATCCTGAGCAATATCTTTTTGTTTTTGTTTGTTTGTTAACATTTCAATAATAGATATTCTGACTCGTATGAGATGATATCTTACTGTTGTTTTAATTTGTATTTCTCTTATGATTAGTGATGTTGAGCATTTTTCATATGCCTATTGGCTATTTGCATATCTTCTTTTGAAAGTTCTCTATTCATGTCATTTGCCCACTATTTAATGGGGTTATTTTTTATTAGTTTGTGTTTGTGCTTGTTGTTGAATTGTTTAAGTTTCTTGTAAATTCTGGATATTTTCCCACTGTCATACACACATTTTGCAAATATTTTCTCTCATTCTGAAGATTGTCTGTTCACTCTCTTGATTATTCCTTTTGCTGTGAAGAAGCCTTAGACAACCAAGATGTCATTTACCAAGCTAAAGAATGAATGAGTCATTAAATAATGAATAATTTATTGTCCTGTAGTATGATAAAAGATGAATAACTAGGTTAAAAGAACAATACTATTTCAGACAATGGACTAGTATTCAACATTAAAGGAAATAAGCTATCAAACCATGAAAAACATGGAAGAAACCTAAATGCATATTACTAAGTGAAAGAAACCAACTTGAAAAGGTTGCATACTGTAAAATACCAATAATACAAAAGCCTGGAAAATGCAAAACTATGGAGACAGTAAAAAGATCAGTGTTTGCCAGGTAATGGGAAGAGATGAATTAATAAACAGAGCACAGAGGATTTTCAGTGCAGTAATAATTATTCCATATAGTCTCGTAATGGTAGGTACATATCATTCATTATACACTTGTTTAAACAAGTATATGTAACACACAATATACAACACCACAAATGAACTCTAATGTAAACATTGGTCTTTGTGTGATGACATGTCAATGTAGGTTCATGAATTGTAACAACTATACACTCTGGCGGGGGATGTTGTTAATGGGAGAGGCAATGTATGTATGGAGGCAGAGAATATATGGGAATTATCTGTACTTTCTGCTCAGTTTTGTTGTGAACTTAAAACTGCTCTAAACATCAAGCAAATGTTTACAATGTGATAAATCCAAAATTACATGAGAAAAAAAATCTGACAGAATGAATAAGAGAAATAATTAGTTCAATTAAAATATTAAGGTAATAGAAACCTCCATTTACAGCAGCAGATATAACTAGATAGAAAGTCAGGAATGACATAGAAGACTTAAACAATTCTATCCAGAATGGTGACCTACTGACATTTATAGAACATTTCAACCAACAGCAAAATGGACATGCTTTTCACTTATACTTGAAATATTTTCCAGGTGTATCATGCCGTAGACCAAAATTTTAAAAGAATTTAATTTATATAAATAATTAGGAATCAATTTAATATCTAAAGAACTAAATTAGGAATCAATAAGAAATGAAAGCAAGAGTAAATCTATAAATATTTGGAAAATAAAGATAAATGTCTAAATAATCCAAAAAAATCACAAGTGAGATTAGAATATATTATGGATTGAATGAAAATTAAATATTAACATTTACAAGAGAAGCTAACATAGTACATATAAAACATTTAAAAGTAAAAGCACATTTAGTGAAAAATTTAAAAGGCCTTGAATCCAAAACCTAAGTTTTCACTTTAAAAAATGAGAAAAAATGAACTAAATCTCAAAATTATAACCAGTAGTGCAATAGTCAATAAAACCAAACTAGATTTTGAAAAGATTAACAAAATTGTTAAATTAGCTAGACTGACCAAGAAAAAAATAAAAAGACACAATTTACTAAAATCAGCAAAAAAAAAGTAATGTCACTGATGACCTCACAGAAATTTAAGATGATAAAAAATACTACACATAACTTTATGGTAAAAAAAAAAAAAAAATTACAAAATCTAAATAAAAGGAAAAAAAATTCAAAAGACAAAAATTGAAACTGACCCAAGAAAAAATAGAAAATTGAATTGACTTATGACAAGTAAGGAAATTAAGTTGGTAGTTTAATGTGTTCCAACAAAGAAAATTCCAGTCCCAAATTGCCTTATGGTTTTATTATGTTAGACATTTTAAGAAATATTATTCTTTCACAAACTATTCTTGAAGTCCAAAGAAAAGAGAATACATACTCACTCATCTTATGAGACCAGTAATACCATTATGCCAAAGCTAAGGAAAGACATCACAAGAAAAGAGATAATAGACAATATCCATCATAAATATAAATATGAAAGTTATCAACAAAATAGTAGCAACCTAAGTTTACCAATATATAAAAATTATTACACATGTCAATCAAGTGAGATTTATCCCAATAATACATCACTTTCTAGTTATCTAAAAATTTATTAATGTGATAAACCATATGAATAGAACAAAGACAAAATTAGCACAATTGTGTCAACTGAAGCAACAAGAAAGCATCTGAAATAACACAACATCCATTTGTAGTTCAGATTCTCAGAAACTTTTAACAGAAAGAAGCTTCTTCAACTTGAATAAGCCTAATGTTAAATTTTAACTAATGATGAAAGACAAAAAATCTTTTAAAACTAGCAAGTGTTTAAACAAGAAAAATAATCGTATCCACAGCTTTAGAATTGGAAAGAAGAAAAATTTTATTTACCAATACCATTATTCCATATGTTAAAAATTGCAACAAATACACAAGAAAACAACTACAATTAATAATTGAGCTCAACGATAATATAGGATGAAAGATCAATATACAAAAATATATTTTTATATTTATGTGCTAGTAAAAAGAGAAAATTAGTTTAAAAAGCAATCATACAATAGCATAAGACTAAAATATTTAAGTATACATTCAACAAATACAGTGTCAAGTGTGTACATTGTAAACTATAACACATTGCTGAGAGATAGTAAAGATCTAATTAAATGCAGATATATTCAGTGTTTAAAGATGAGAAGATTCAATGTTCATATAAACATTACTCTGAAATGATTTATAGATTGATGGGTGAAGCAAACCACCATGGCACATGTATACCTATGTAACAAACCTGCACATTCTGCACATGTATCCCAGAACTTACAGCATAATAATGAAAAAAAAAAAAAAAAAGAATCACAGACCCAAACCTAAGTATTAAAGCTATAATTTTATTTAGAAGAAAGTTTAAAGAATATTTTTTTCTGATCTAAATTAAGCAAAGATTTCTTAAGACACAAACATCACAAACCATAAAAGAAATATCGTTAAATTTGGTCTTCATTAAAATTATAAAACCTTGTACTTTAAAAGGAATCAATACAACGGGAAAATGCAAGCCACACAGTAAGAGAAAATATTTCCAGTCATGTATCTTATAAAATAATTGCATCAAGAACATAAAAAGAATTCTTACAACTCAATGATAACAACATGAGTAACCCAATTAAAACTAGGCTAAATATTTGAATGTGTATTTCCCCAAAGGACATATCCAAATGTTTAATAAGCACACGTAATTAAGTTCAATTCATTAGTCATGAGAAATACAACATTGTTAGTTAACAGGGAGATTACAGTAAGATACTACTTTACAAATGGAGAATAATAATAAAAAAGACAATATCAAGTGTTGCAGAATATGTGGAAGAGATAAAACCATCTGCTATGATCTGAATCTTGGTGTCACCCACAAAATTCATATTTTATAACCCAATCCCCAATGTAAGAGTATTAACAGGTGGGGCCTTTAGAAAGAGATAAAGTCATGAGGTCTCCACCTTCATGATTGTTATGAGTAACCTAATAAAAGAGACTCAAGTGAGCTTCCTTGCCTCTTCCACCATGTGAGAATGTAGCAACGACATAACATATATGAAGCAGAGGGCAAGCCCTTAACAGGAATTAAATCTGTTTATGCCTTGATCTTGGACTTCTCAGTCTCCAAAACTGTAGGCAATAAACTTCTGTTGTTTTAAATTACTCAGTCTAAGGTGTTTTGTTATTGGATCCCAAATGGACTAAGGCACTATTGTACATTGCTGATGACAATGTAAAAGCAGTAAGTAACATAAAAAGATAAACATATATTTACCATGTTTCTTAGTAATTTAATCCTAGATATCTGCCCAACAGAGATGGAAAAATATGTCCACACAAATAATTATACATTCGTAATTATAGCATCATTATTCATAGCGTTGTTCCTAAACCAGAAAGAACTAAAATGTTCATCAGCTGGGAAACAGATAAATAAAACGTGATATATTCAATGAATATACCACAGTTCGATTATTTTTATTTTGGTCAGAAGGTAACATGAGATCTACTTTCTACAGTAAAATGTTAAGTGTACAATATGGTATTGACAACTATTGGCACAATGCTGTATAGCAAATCCCTAGAACTTATTCATCTTGCATGATTAAAAATTTCTACCTATGAAACAGGAACTTCCCCTATTTCTCATTGCCTAGTCCCCAGAAACAACCATTCTATTTCCTACGTATATGAGTTTGACTATTTCAGTATCTCCTATAAGTGTAATCATGCATTATTTATCTTTCTGTGACTGGTGTATTTAACTTAGCATAATGTCTTTCAGGTTTCTTCTTGTTGCCAAATATGATAGAATTTTCTTCTTTTGTAGGGCTAAATAATATTTCATTGTATGCATGTATATGCCACATTTTCTCTATCCATTCATATGTTTGTGAACACTAGAGTTGTTTTCACATCCTAGTTATTGTAATGTTGCAATGAACACGAGAGTGCAGATATTTCTTTCACACATTGTTATAAATGTTTTAAGATATATACCAATACTTGGAAGTGGTGTTGTTGGATCATATGGTAGTTCAATTTCTAATGTTTTAAGGAAACTTCTATACTGTTTTCTATAATGTCTACCAATTTACATTCTCACTAACATTGTAGTAGGGGTCCCTTTCTCCACATCCTCACCAACACTTATCTTTTGACTTTTTGGTAATAGTAATCCTAACAAGTATAAGTTGACATCTCATTGTGGTTTAGATTTGCATTTCACTGAAAAGTAGTGATACTGAGCTTCATTTCATATATATGTTGGCAAGTTGTATTTTCTTCTTTAAAAAAATGTGTATTTAAATCTTTCACTCATTAAAAAAAAATCAGTTTTTTGGTATTCAGTTGTAGAATTTTCTTCTATATTTTGGATGTTAACTCTTATTAGATAGATGATTTGTAAGTATATTCTCCCATTGCATACAATTTTAATTTTGATAATTTTTTTGCTATGCAGAGCTTTTTAGTTTAATGTAGTCCTACTTGTCTATTTTTGCTTTTGAGGCCTGTGCTTTTGGTATTATATCCCCAAAATTATTGCCAAATCAATCTCATTAAGGTGTTTGTTTGTTTTCTTTCAGGATTTTTATAGTTTCAGGTCTTACATTTCAGTCTTCAATGTTTTCTTGTTGCTGATAATTTTTGTGTATGATATAAGGGTGAAATTCCATTATTTTACATGTGGATACCCAGTTTTCCTGATACGATTTGTTGCAGAGACTGTCATTTCCCCATTGTATATTCTTGGCTTCCTTGTCAGAGATAATTTAACTGTACATGTATAGGTTTATTTCTGTGCTCTCTCTTCTGTTCTAATAATCTAATTGTCTCTTAATATGCCAATTCCAGAGAGTTGTAATTATTGCAGCTTTGAAATATGTTTTGAAATCAGAAAGACTGGATCATCTTTGTCAAGATTGTTTTGACTATTCAGGGTCCTTTGTAGTTTCCTATGAATTTTAGGATAGTTTTTAAGTAGTAGTAATACGTTTTTAGGAATAAAATGTGGTATATTCAATAAAATTTTCATCAGCAGGTTTTAGGTTTGTTTTTTATGAGCAATTATAGACAAACAAGATATCTATTAAAAAAGTAGTCCATAGGAAGACTCCCTGGCTAGCGAATAAATGTGTATTTCTCGAGTTCTGTTTTTAGAATATTTAGTAAGAAATTAGTCTAGGTCACCTTTCTTTGTTTGAAATGTTATATACCAGCAAAGACAGAATAAGATATAAGCCTGATATTAAATTTTTGTTTCCCACCACAAAAATTTATAATGAAAATTCAGAAGAAAATTTACTTTGTTTCCCCATAACTTAATCAGGGGTTTATTCCATCTGGAAATCCATGTCATCTAACACAATATCAACCTAGGTAGTTGAATGATGACTACATCATCTTTATAAGTCTGTATTTGCAGCTCTCAGAATCATGAATAGTCCTGTATATTGGCACATGCATACAAACACTTGATTGTCTTTTAATGTAGTCAAGCCTTGAGGATGTAACTACTAAGATACATATTATTTTATTATAAATTACTTTCCTTAATTTTGCTATTTTTCTCCTCTTAGGACATTATATCATTATTGTTTTATAGTAGTTTGGGGGGAAGTTTATGTTATCTATTAATTCAATACAGAAAAATAAAGGAAGTCTTTGAAATTATTTATTATTAAAAAGAGAGGTGCAGTGTGCCTGATATGGATGAGAAATATTCATCATCTTTGTAAATATTCTCTTTTACTATGTGCAGTTCCATTCCCATCTCCCACCCCATCCTCCAGCCAGCTTTCTTGTATGTTTGTATATATTTACGCAACTTTAAATCAAAGGTACTCATCCTTCAAGTGTCCAGTTCATGAAACATTTAGTAATTTAGTCCACCAGACATAGATATTTTTTAATGTTTTCCTCAATTTATTAAATGCTAGAAGCTGCTGATTTTTTTTTTACTATTTTGTACTAAGTGGTTGCCCATCTCCTATTGGAAACCTAAGAGTCTAGAGAACATGAATGAGGCATTTAAATCTTACTTTTTCTTGAATGTTTAATTTTTTCGTCAAAGCACTTAGTGATAAGTGAATGTTTGTTAAATAAATGATATTTCATAAAGAAAAACTGTTAATTTAATATACATTTTCTGTTTGTTGTGTTTATTCTACGTTATAAGAGATAAATATCTATTGGTGTATTAAAACACCTTCAAATATATTGAAAATATATTTTGTTAAATTTAATCTAGGAAGTTAGAATATGGCAACTTTATGCATAAAACCTGATCTTGGCCGGGCCCAGTGGCTCACGCCTGTAATCCCAGCACTTTAGGAGGCCGAGGCAGGCGATCACGAGGTCAGGAATTGGAGACCAGCCTGGCAAATATGGTGAAACCCCATCTCTACAAAAAACACAAAAATTAGCCTAGCATGCTGGCGCACACCTGTAGTCCCAGCTACTCGGGAGGCTGAGGCAGAAGAATTGCTTGAACCCAGGAGGCAGAGGTTGCAGTGAGCAGAGATTGCATTACTGCACTCCAGCCTGGGAGAGAGAGAAATTCAGTCCAAAAAAAAAAAAAAAAAAAAAACTCCCTGATTTAACCGTTTAATCCTACCTTTAAATACCTTAATTCCATATTAAATATCCCATATCTTAGTTCCATATTAGATATTCCATATCTTTAGTACCATATTAAAACTCCGGGTATGTAATTACATTCCATGTAAAACAATTAGCAAATTAAATAATAAGAATGTTTTTCTCATATTCATTTGCTTTTACAAACGTAACTGACACGCAATCACTTTAAGTGTATATGCATCATCTTTCACAAATGTCTGTCATTTTCTAATCTGACATTCTCATATTGATATTTTTATATTCCATGGTTTCATCAGTTTCAAAAAGGAAGTGCTTATCTCATAAATTAGAAATGCATTAAATATTTCTTTTTAAACTAGGCTTTATTCCTAAAACTGAGTCCTTGTATTTTAACATAAATAAGCCCTTAGTCTTCATAAATATATAATAAATAATGTATAATGACCGTGTACACTGATAAAGATCTCACCTTTAACAACCCACATTTCCACTTAGAGAACTACTAAATTGTTAAGTGAGAAGTGATATAATTGATTTTAACATTGTTTCTGTCTTGTAATGTCAGCAACCTACCTTGCTTCAACACCAGTGCATCTTAATCATTATATTCAAAGACAATTGCTTCACTCCCCCACCCTCAAAGCATTCTTGGCTTCCCTCCACTTTGTTTCTTTAACACTGTTAGTTATTTTCTAGATCCTCTTGGGTAAAAATCGGTAGTTGATATGCAGATCATCTCTCTTTGTAATCAGTACTTCTGAAAGGTTATTACCATTGTTCTCCAAGGACCCTACAAATCCTGAATCAGGAGGAAATACCATGCCAACCTAATTACTCTTTGCCTTCAGCCTCACTTCAGTGACAAAATAATATACCATTTACTATCAGTGCAATCAGTGATAGTTCACTCATTTATTGTTTTGAGTTTTTACAATAGCACATACACATAATATATACACCTATATCTACTTTTGGAGACACACATTGATATGCAATATTTAAAATATTAATACTATATTAAGTTCTACTAAATAGCTTAGCTATGCATGTTTAACAAAGAGATACTCCATTTCACTAGGCAGTCCTTCTGGGGAAGCCTGTTCATGTATTTTTTCTCTAAAGAATTACAAGCCTGATAGCTCTATAACATGTGCGAGATGCTCCATATTATTTAAAATACAATCACAGGGAAGTACAACCTGGTAAAAATCCTCTGTGTCCTGCTGAAGTCATTAATTAGCTTATTTTTAAGGGAACATTAAAATCAGAAGGGAAGAGTAGAATGCACTGATGGGGAATTTCTAAACTCTTTTTAGGAATTTAGAGTTCCTTCTGTTTATAGTAATAATTATTAAGTGTTATAAAAGCATTAACAACCTTACAAAAAGTGTTTCATAGACTATTAAAGGGTTAAAGACTATAAAATTATAAGCAGAAGTTTGGTTCACATAAATGTGGCCCAATATGCAGTGATATGTAGGCTAAATCTAATAAGAGAAAAATAAAAGAAAATAATGTTTCTATATATAGATAAATTTGTAATATTCTCTGGCTCAGAAAATTCTTGATTCTATATTGTGGGTTGTTTAATATACTATTTACTCCAATTTGCATAATAATGCTGCATGGTGTTTTGTACAAGTATTTAATAGTTATAGGAAAAATGTTTAATACATTTTCTTAAACAAGTTGATGGTATCCCTATGCTATATTTCACATTTTGCAAAAAAAAAAAAAAAAAAAAAAAAGAGCACTTTAATAAATCCTAAATGCTTTATACAGAGAAAAAACACACTTGAGAGGCAAAAAGGAAAATTACTAGTTAGAAAAGGTCAAGAAGCTAACTCAGTTCATAGCAGAAATAGTGCAAGTAACCTGTCTTCTCACTATAGTTAAAGAAAACAAATTATATCATCAAGCTAGAGGGAAAAAGGGCATGGAAAACCCATCACACTTGGCATTAATGTTTTCCATGCTCTCAACAGGTAAAAATCTTGCAGACTCAAAATTAAAGCTTCAATTTTAAGTAAATAAATATTTAGTTGTGAAGTTGAGGTTTTTTTGTTTTGTTTTGTTTTGTGTTGTCATTCAGCTTCTTATTACTTCACAAATAAAACATGTTTTTAATCATTAAATGAAATTCCTGTATTATTTAAAATCATTTTAATAAGATAATGATATTTTAAATGACAAATTGGAATTTATTTGGCTATGACAGTCTAGTTAGGTTAAGTTTTTACGAATTATTTAATTTCAAATTGTTGCCTGTGCAAAAATGAATTCACTTAAAATTGAGCACTCACTTACTTCAACATAGATCTCAAAATAATCATCCAATACAGTGGATAAATTAGCTTAGAGTTTATGTTTCTTCCATGCTTTTCAACCATGTGTAAAACAACTTTAATATAGGAGACAAGAGAATCTTGGTTGTTTTCATTCCTGTTAAAAGTGGGGAAAGGCAGAGAATTTCACTGTGGATTAATTCCCTTGCCTCCCTCCTTCCTCCCCTCTTTTCTGTTTTTCTCTTAATTTCTCTTTTTCCACCCCTCTCTCTTCTTTACATACTCCATAGTTTCTACTTAAAATAACTAATTTACTCTCATGGCTTCACTCATCACATCACCAAATCCATGTCTCAAATTCTGATACTTCTCTCAATACTCTCGTTTTCTCTACTGATTTTCAACATAGATACTGTTTATTCTAAGTGCTATAGAAATTTTTGTTTACAGATGCTAATTTTGAAAGAAGAAATTTTAAAGTTTAAAACTAGTATGGAATTAAAACCCATATTAGCACTCAGACATCACATTCAGGCTGAGTTACATTAAATTTCAAGATGCTTGTTTTATAAAACATACAAGTTTGAAAGGATTTGCCTGTCCAACTAAAATATGTGAAAGAAAAACATGTTACTCATGTAAGAATGTGTCAAATTTAGATATGTAAGTATATTTTAATATTTAGAATATTACATAATTCAATATTCCTATTTTCTCAAATCTTTAAAATTTTGATAAAATATTATTCCCATGAAATATTCCTATTCAAATGCACAACCCCAATAAATAAGTGAAATTGCTTTCCATATTGTCAAAGTAATAATAATTATTTAATAGTACAATCCAGGTACTTACCATGTTGTTCTAAAATCAAAGGTGTTCTCTGAATAAAACTTGTTAATTTTAATTCAACATTAGGAACACTATTTTGAGTAATTTAATATTACAAAGTGAAGAGTATGCATAAAACAGTAAAGTTCTCAATACTTGCAACTAATTTGCTTCTTTATTTTGATACATTATAATGAAAAGAAGTCTAGTTTATTCATTCAAAAAGTTGAGAGTGTACTAAGAAAGAACTAACGCTAGCTCTTTTGAATACACCCTTATGGACATAACTGCGACTCTATCATATGTCTACCTCTTAAAAAATACATTATGGACATTTTTGAGTGTTTGATGGAAGTAGTTACATCAAAAAAAAGTAAGACTCAGAGATGGTAATGTATCAATTCTATACTACAAAGATATGTCTGCCATATGGACTTACTGAGGCTAACATTTGTCTTAGTCACAAGGTAAAAAGGATAGAAGCTTAGCACGTAAAGTACAGCATGCCATTAACTCTCTTAAAATAAATAAATAAATAAATAAAAGCCTGGACAAAAAAAAGGAACCACAGAAAGGCATTCATGGGTAAATTGGAATATATTGTAAACACGTGGCTCTGAATCTGGTTAATTTTATATTTCAGTGCCCATCTATTAAATATCTTGACTGATGACTTAACTGATTTATTTAGCTATCATAATATTCTTATCAGACGTTCAATATCTAAAGATTGTCTGTATTACAGAGTTGTTGATGATGATTTCATGGAGCTTCCACTATTACTCTATTTATCTTTTTGTTCTAAATTTAATATTGGGCCGGGCGCGGTGGCTCAAGCCTGTAATCCCAGCACTTTGGGAGGCCGAGACGGGTGGATCACGAGGTCAGGAGATCGAGACCATCCTGACTAACACAGTGAAACTCCGTCTCTACTAAAAAATACAAAAAACTAGCCAGGCTAGGTGGCGGGCGCCTGTAGTCCCAGCTACTCGGGAGGCTGAGGCAGGAGAATGGCGTGAACCCAGGAGGTGGAGCTTGCAGTGAGCTGAGATCAGGCCACTGCACTCCAGCCTGGGCGACAGAGCGAGACTCCGTCTCAAAAATAAATAAAAAATAAATAAATAAATAAATAAATAAATTTAATATTGACATACATTATAATTTTTGCCCTTTTGCCCCTCTCGTACTATGTTCCCTTTTCTACCTCTGCAATTAATCTTTCAGAGAAAATTTATTTTTCATTATTGTAACACCCCAAGGCCTATCAAATTGCATTACATGATTAAAATATATAAATTAATGAAGGTATGATTAGCCCCCATTGGTTGGCCCCCATCAATATTATTAATTGTCATGGATAGAAATTATTTCTAGTTTCTTCCTTGTGTATAATTGCTAATTTTAAACAAATGAGGTTATTTTTTCCACATTTACTCTCCAAACTACAGTAAGCAGACTCAGGATGTGTCAACAAAGTACTATTCCAAGAGTCGTTGTTAGTGGAAATTATAAAATTTTCACATATTTTATTCCTTAAATAACTTATTGAGAAAAGTTGCAATGTTTGTGGAATAGTTACATAATGTATTTTTTTTATTAAGTTACCAAACACAATAGCCTATGTTAAATCCATTGCAGACAATTGGATGCTTCTTTTGATGTTGCTGTGACCTCAATTAGCAAATGACATAGAACCTGATGGTCATCTCAATAAATGCAGAAAAAGTAGTTGATAAAATTCAACACCTCTTCATGACAAACACCCTCAACAAACTAGGACTGGAAGGAACATACTTCAAAATTATAAAAGTCATATACAGTAATCTCACAGCCAACATCATACTGAATAAGGAAAAGTTGAAACCATTCTCCTTAAAAACTGGAACAAGGCCTGGCGCGGTGACTCACGCCTGTAATCCCAGCACTTTGGGAGGCTGAGGTGGGCGGATCACGAGGTCAGAAGATAGAGACCATCCTGGCTAACACGGTGAAACCCCGTCTCTACTAAAAATACAAAAAAATTAGCTGGGCATGGTGGCGGGCGCCTGTAGTCCCAGCTACTTGGGAGGCTGAAGCAGGAGAATGGCAACCTGGGAGGCGGAGTTTGCAGTGAGCCGAGGTCGCGCCATTGCACTCCATCCTGGGCCACAGAGAGAGACTCCGTCTCAAAAAAAAAAAAAAAAAAAAAAAACAGGAACAAGACAAAGATGTCTGCTTTCACCACTTCTATTTGCCATAGTACTGGAAGTCCTAGCCACAGAAATAACGTAAGGGGAAGAATTGAAAGGCATTCAGATTGGGAAAGAGGAAGTCAAATTATCTCTATTGACTGATGATATGATCTTAAACCAAGAAAACCCTAAGAACTCCTCCAAAAGACCTATAGACTTGATAAATAACGTCAGTAAAGTTTTGGGATACAAAATCAGTGTACAAAAGTCGGTAACATTTCTATATACAAATATTATTCAAACTAAGAATGAAATCAATAATACTGTTTGCAATAGTCACACAAAAAATAAAATGAAATCAAATACTGAGGAATATACTTGGAAATGAAACATATCTACAAGAACTACAAAACACTGATAGAAGAAATCACAAATGACAAAAATAAGTGGCAAAACATCCCATGCTCACAGATTTTAAGAATTAATACCATTAAAATTATCACACTGCCCAAAGCAATTTACAGATTCAATGCAATTCCCATCAAATTACCAATGTCATTTTTCACAGAATTAGGAAAAAATCTAAACATCTATATAGAATAAAAATAGCCAGAGCAATCTTAAGGAAAAAGAACAAAGCCAGAGGTACATCACCTGATTTCAAACTATGCTAAAGGCTATATTAACCAAAACAGCATGGGGTACTGGTACAAAATTAGAAACACAGACCAATGGAATGTAATAGAGAACCCAGAAATAAAGCCACATACCTAAAACCAAATAATCTTGGAAAAAAACTGACCAAAATACACAGTGGGGAAAAGACACCCTATTCAATAAATGGTGCTGGGAAAACTGTTTAGCCACATGCAAAAGAATGAAACTGAATGCCTATATCTCACTATGTGCAAAAGTTAAGATTAATTAAAGGCTTGAATGTGAGTCCTGAAAATATAAAAATTCTAGAAAATAATCTAGGAAAATTCTTCTAGACATAGGCCTAGGCAAGGAGTTTATGACTAAGACCTCAAAAACAAATGCAACAAAACCAAAAATAGACAAACTGGACCTAATCAAACTAGCTCCTGTACAGCAATAGAAATAATCTACAGAGGAAATGGACAACCTACAAAAATTAGAGAAAATATTTGCAAACTATGCATCCAAGAAAGGACCAATATCCAAAATCTACAATGAACTCTATTCAACAAGATAAAAATCATATAACCACATTCAAAATTGGACAAAGGGCATTCTTTCTCAAAAGAAGACATACAAACAACCAAAAACGTACAAAAAAATTCTCAACCTCATTAATCATCAAAGAAATGCAAAGTAAAACCACAGTGAGAAAACCATCTCACATCAGACAGAATGGCTATTATTAAGATCAACAGATGTCTGTGAAGATGTGGATAAAAGGCAATGCTTATGCACTGTTGGTTGGAATGTGAATTAGCACAACCTGTATGGATGGAGATTTCCCAAAGAACTAAAATAGAACTAAATCCAGAAATCCCACTACTGGCTATCTACTGAAAGGAAAATTAATTGTTATATCAAAAAGACAACTACATTCATATGTCACTTGCAGCATTATTTACAATAACAAAATCATAAAAGCAATCTAAGCATCCATTAATGGATGTTTGAATAAAGAAAATATGGTATACATACATCATGGAATACTATGCATCCATAAAAAAGAAAGAAAACAAGTTTATTGCAGCGACATACATACATTCTGAGAGCATTATCTTCAATAAAGTAACTCAGAAACAGATAATCACATAGCACATGTTTTCACTTATAAGTGAGAGCTAAACAAAGGGTACACATGGACATAAAGATGGAAGTAATAGACACTGAGGACTCCAATAAAGGGAAGATAAGGGGAGTAAATCACCTTTACTACATGTATCCCCTGAATCAATTTTCTAAAATATTAATTTACTTTTACAATCTATAGTTAGTATGATTGTTATGATATTCACTGCTAGAGTTTTATCACACTACCAAAATATAAATGATACCCATAACAGGGAATTAATGACATTGAAAAACGACTAACCTTGAAGTCAGTTGATCTGAATCTACCTCCTAGCTCTGCAGGCAGTAGTTTAATGTAACTTTTAAGTTTACTTCTGTAGGTCTCAATATATTCATCTGTAGAATAGCAATTTCAATTAAACCTCTCTCCTCTCCTCCTGCATAATGCCTATAAATTTTAAGTTCGATAATTATGTAAAAACACATAAAATGATACATAGTAAATCATTTAAAAGTACTGAATCTTCGACCGGGCATGGTGGTTCACGCCTGTAATCCCAGCACCGTAGGGGGCCAACGCGGGCATATCACCTGAGCTCAGGAGTTCAAGACCAGTCTGACCAACATGACAAAACCCAGTCTCTACTAAAAATACAAAAATTAGCTAGGCATGGTGGCGCATGCCTGTCATGCCAGCTACCCAGGAGGCTGAGGCAGGAGAATCGCTGGAATCCGGGAGGCAGAGGCTGCACAGAGCCAAGATGGCACCACTGCACTCCAGTCTCGGCAAAAGAGCAAGACTCTGTCTCAAAAAAAAAAAAAGAAAAAGAAAAGAAAAACAAACTACTGAATTTTTAATTATAGGTATTTATTTTTATTTAATTTTAGCATATATAAATAATACTGGAAGTGGGTATCCTTGTTGTTATACCGTAAGTTAGGACTGCCAATTCCTAAATTTCTCATCTATATTTCTGAGTTCTAGATATTCAACTACAAATATATTTAGCTTACTGTCCCTGTATTAGTCGGTTCTCACAGTGCTCTAAAGCAATACCTGAGTTTGGATAATTCATAAGGAAAAGAGGTTTAATTGCCTTATCATTCTGTAGACTGTGCAGTAAGCATGATTCTGGCATCCATTTTTCTTCTCTGGTAGTCTCAGGACTCCTAAAATCATGTCAGAAGGCAAAGGAGAAGCTGGAATGTCTTACATGACTGGCACAGGAAGAAGAGATGGTGGAGGTGCTACAACTTTTAAATAACAGGATCTCATGAAAACTATATTATGAAAATAGACTAGGAGGATGGTGCTAAACATTTAAAAACCACCCCCATGATCTAATCATCTCTCCTACCAGGCCCCCATCTCTAGGACTGGGGATTCAAATACATCATGAGATTTGGGTGAGGACACAGATACAAACCATCTGAGTTCCTCAGGCACGTCAAACCTAAATATGTCTGAACTGAATTCATGTTGTAGTTTTGATATTGAGAAGCATTTCTGATCCAGGCATCAAGTGAGAAGTTCTGGATCTCATGCAAGAATTTGGGGTGAGTCCATAGAGTAAAGCGAAATCAAGCTTCAATAGCTGATTCGATCAAGTGGAAGAAAGGGTATCAGTGATTGAAGATCAAATTAATGAAATAAAGCGAGAAGACACGGTTAAAGAACAAAGAATAAAAAGAAATGAACAAAGCCTCCAAGAAATATGGGACTATGTGAAAAGATCAAATCTACATTTGATTGGTGTACCTGAAAGTCAAGGAGAGAATGGAACCAAGTTGGAAAACATTCTTCAGGATATTATCCAGGAGAACTTCCCCATCCTTGAGATCAACATATGCAAATCAATAAACGTAATCCATCACATAAACGGAACCAATGACAAAATCCACATGATTATCTCAATAGATGCAGAAAAGGACTTTCACAAAATTCAACAGGGCTAACACGGTGAAACCCCGTCTCTACTAAAAATACAAAAAAATAGCCGAGGGTGGTGGCAGGAGCCTGTAGTTCCACCTGCTCGGGAGGCTGAGACAGGAAAATGGCATGAACCTGGGAGGTGGAGCTTGCAATGAGCTGAGACTGCACCACTGCACTCCAGCCTGGGCAACTAGCGAGACTCCATCTCAAAAAAGAAAAACAAACAAACAAAAAAACTCAATAAACTAGGTACTGGCAGAATGTATCTCAAAATAATAAGAGCTATTTATGACAAACCCACAGCCAATATCATACTGAATGGGTGGCAACTGGAAGCATTCCATTTGAAAACCAGCACAAGACAAGGATGCCCTCCCTCACCACTCTGATTCAACAGAGTGTTGGAAGTTCTGGCCAGAGCAATAAGTCAACAGAAAGAAATAAAGGGTATTCAATTAGGAAAAGAGGAAGTCAAATTGTCCCTGTTGTTGGATGACGTGATTGTATGTTTAGAAAACCCCATCGTCTCAGCCCAAAATATTCCTAAGCTGATACGCAACTTCAGCAAAGTCTTAGGATACAAAATCAGTGTGCAAAAATCACAAGCATTCCTATACACCATTAATAGACAAACACAGAGCCAAGGCATGAGTAAACTCTGATTCACAATTGCTACAAAGAGAATAAAATAGCTAGGAATCCAGCATACAAAGATGTGAAGGAACTCTTCAAGGAGAACTATAAACTACTGCTCAATGAAATAAAAGAGGACACAAACAAATGGAAGAATATTTCATGCTCATGGATACAAAGAATCAATATCGTCAAAAAGGCCATACTGCCCAAGGTAATTTATAGATTAAATGCCATCTCCATCAAGCTACCAATGTCTTTCTTCACAAAACTGGAAAAAAAAAAAAAAAAAAAAAAACTAACATTCATATGGAACCAAAAAAGAGCTCACATTGATAAGACAATCTTAAACAAAAAGAACAAAGCTGGAGGCATCACACTACCTGACTTCAAACTATACTACAAGGCTACAGTAACCAAAACAACATGGTTCTGGTACCAAAACAGAGATATAGACCAATGGAACAGAATAGAGCCCTCAGAAATAATGCTACACATCTACAACTGTCTGATCTTTGACAAACTTGACAAAAACAAGAAATGGGGAAAGGGTTCCCTATTTAATAGGGAATTATTTATTTAATAAGTGGTGCTGGGAAAACTGGTTAGCCATATGTATAAAGCTGAAACTGGATCCCTTCCTTATACCTTAAACAAAAATTAATTTGAGATGGATTAAAAACTTAAATATTAGACTTGAAACCATAAAAACCCTAGAAGAAAATCTAGGCAACACCATTCAGGACATAGGCATGGGCAAGGACTTTATGACTAAAACACCAAAAGCAATGGCAACAAAAGCCAAAATAGACTAATGAGATCTAATTAAACTAAACAGCTTCTGCGTGGCAAAAGAAACTACCATCAGAGTGAACATACAACCTACAGAATGGGAGACAATTTTTGCAATCTACCCATCTGACAAAAGGCTAATATCCAGAATCTACAAAGAGCTTCAACAAATTTACAAGAAAAAAAAAAAAAGCATCAAAAAGTGGGCAAAGGATATGAACAGACATTTCTCAAAAGAAGACATCTATGGAGCCAACAGACACATGAAAAAACGCTCATCTTCACTGGTCATCAGATAAATGCAAATCAAAACCACAATGAGATACCATCTCACACCAGTTAGAATGGCAATCATTAAAAAGTCAGGAAACAACAGGTGCTGGAGAGGATGTGGATAAATAGGAATGCTTTTACACTGTTGGTGGGAGTGTTAATTGGTTCAACCATTGTGGAAGGCAGTGTGGTGATTCCTCAAGGATGTAGAACTAGAATTACCATTTGACCCAACAATCCCATTACTGGGTATATATGAAAAGAATTAAAAATCATGCTACTATAAAAACACAAGCACACATATGTTTATGGTTGCATATTCACAATAGCAAACACTTGGAACCAATCCAAATGTCCATCAATGATAGACTAGATTAAGAAAATGTGGCACATACATACCATGGAATACTATGTAGTCATAAAAAAGGATGAGTTCATGTTCTTTGTAAGGACACAGATGAAGCTGGAAATCATCATTCTCAGCAAACTATCAGAAGGACAGAAAATCAAACAATGCATGTTCTTATAGGTGGGAATTGAACAATGAGAATACTTGGACACAGGGTGGGCAACATCACACCCCAGGACCTGTCATGGAGTGGAGGACTGGGGGAGGGATATAATTAGGAGAAATACTTAATGTGACTGATAAGTTGATGGGTGCAGTAAACCATATAGTTATTTACTGATTATATCCTAAAGAAGAGGAGGATTATTCAAAAGTTTTTCAGGAAAGGGATGGGCAATTCCAAGAACTGAGGGTTTCTCCCCATTTTAGACCATATAGGGTAATTTCCTGATGTTTCCATGACATTTGTACACTGTCTTGTTGCTGATGGGAGTATTCTTCTTTTTCTTTATTATTATTATTATTATTATTATTATTATTATTATTATTATTATTATACTTTAAGTTCTAGAGTACATGTGCAGAACATGCAGGTTTGTTACGTATGTATACATGTGCCATGTTGTTGTGCTGAACCCATTAACTCATCATTTACATTAGGTATATCTCCTAATACTGTCCCTACCCCTGCCCCCCTCCCCACAATAGGCCCCAGTGTGTGATGTTCCCCTTCCTCTGTCCAAGTGATCTCATTATTCAATTCCCACCTATGAGTGAGAACATGCGGTGTTTGGTTCTTGAAATAGTTTTTCTGTTCTTGCAGTAATTTGCTGAGAATGATGGTTTCCAGCTACACCCATGTCCCTACAAAGGACATGAACTCATCTGTTTTCTGGCTGCATAGTATTCCATGGTGTATATGTACCACATTTTCTTAATCCAGTCTGTCATTGATGAACATTTGGGTTGATTCCAAGTCTTTGCTATTGTGAATAGTGCTGCAAAAAACATACGTGTGCATATGTCTTTATAGCAGCATGATTTATAATCCTTTGGGTATATAACCAGTAATGAGATAGCTGGGTCAAATGGTATTTCTAGTTCTAGATCCTTGAGGAATTGCCACACGGTTTTCCAAAATGGTTGAACTAGTTTACAGTCCCACCAACAGTGTAAAAGTATTCCTATTTCTCCACATTCTCTCTAGCACCTGTTGTTTCCTGATTTTTTTAATGATTGCCATTCTAACTGGTGTGAGATGGTATCTCATTGTGGTTTTGATTTGCATTTCTCTGATGGCGAGTGATGATGAGCATTTTTTAATGAGCCTGTTGGCTGTATGAATGTCTTCTTTTGAGAAGTGTCTGTTCATACCCTTCGCCCAATTTTTGATGGGGTTGTTTTTTCCTTGTAAATTTGTTTGAGTTCTTTGTAGGTTCTGGATATTAGCCCTTTGTCAGATGAGTAGATTGCAAAAAATTTTTCCCATTCTGTGGGTCACCTGTTCACTCTGATATTAGTTTCTTTTGCTGTGCAGAAGCTCTTTAGTTTAATTAGATCCCACTTGTCAATTATGGCTTTTGTTGCCATTGCTTTTGGTGTTTTCGACATGAAGTCCTTGACCATGCCTATGTCCTGAATGGTATTACCTAGGTTTTCTTCTAGGGTTTTTATGGTTTTAGGTCTAACATTTAAGTCTCTAATCCATCTTGAATTAATTTTCATATAAGGAGTAAGGAAAGGATCCAGTTTCAGCTTTCTACTTATGGCTAGCCAATTTTCCCAGCGTCATTTATTAAATAGGGAATCCTTTCCCCATTTCTTGTTTTTCTCAGATTTGTCAAAGATCAGATGGCTGTAGATATGTGGTATTATTTCTGAGGGCTCCGTTCTGTTCCATTGGTCTATATCTCTGTTTTGGTACCAGTACCATGCTGTTTTGGTTACTGTAGCCTTGTAGTATAGTTTGTGGTCAGGTAATGTGATGCCTCCAGCTTTCTTCTTTTGGCTTCGGATTGTCTTGGCAATACGGGGCCTTCTTTGGTTCCGTATGAACTTTAAAGCAGTTTTTTCCAATTCTGTGAAGAAAGTCATTGGTAGCTTAATGGGGATGGCATTGAATCTAAAAATCACATTGACAGTGTGGCCATTTTCACAATATTGATTCTTCCTATCCATGAGCATGGTTTGTTCTTCCATTTGTTTGTGTCCTCTTTTATTTCACTGAGCAGTGGTTTGTAGTTCTCCTTGAAGAGGTCCTTTACATCCCTTGTAAGTTGGATTCCTAGGTATTTTATTCTCTTTGAAGCAATTGTGAATGGAAGTTCATTCATGATTTGGCTCTCTGTTTGTCTGTTACTGGTGTATAAGAATGCTTGTGATTTTTGCACATTAATTTTGCATCCTGAGACTTTGCTGAAGTTTCTTATCAACTTAAGGAGATTTTGGGCTGAAATGATGGGGTTTTCTAAATATACAATCATGTCATCTGCAAACAAGTGCAAAGCTTCTTCTTTTCTTATATATCTCCCCTGATTAACTCCTTTATCATTCCCCATTGCCTTAAAGAGAAAATATAAATGAAGCAGCACAATATAAAGAAACTTCATGACTTTGAATTTTACTTTTCATGTTTGTAGTGTTGGTTTCTTCTAGCCACACAAATATTTCCCATGCCTAAAATTATTTTATTTTTCTAGGTCCTTGTACATGATTTCCTCTAAATAAAATATCCTTTACCTAGCTTATTTTTCTCACCCTTCATATTTTATTTGAGATCAGTTCAAATATCATCTTTTTTGCAAAGGAATTGCTTATTCTCTCTACCTCCTTTTCTCCCCCAACAAACACATTTTTTATTTGGTGTCCCTCCTACATGGTTCCAAAAGACTTATTTGATTCATTTTTATTCTTATCCCTTTACATTGCAGTCATTGATCTCCAACATTAATCTGTGAGGTCTTTGAATACATGAAGCCATATCATATTCATATTTATACATATTGTTGAATGAATAGAATAAATAATGAATGGATATATCAAAATATAGTGCAGTAAAAGTCAAAATGTCAAGCAGAACTTTAAATTAATATAAAATATAAGTAATCAGAGTATAATGCTGATTTTAACACAACACATTATAAACACATTTTATGAAATAGATTGACTTGTATTTACACATGCAACTAAAGGAGTTTTCCTGTCTGAAGAGAAAAAGATAGAACAGTTTTTGATTTTTTGTTTACACATGGTTAACAAATGGGTTCATAAGTAGAAAAATTCTTCCTAACAATAATCCAACCTCGATCATCCTAGACCTCTATGTCCATATATCTGTTAATAGCTAAGTCACACATAGCATGAATATAGCAGAATTCCAGGTCCTCTCAATGAAAATCTGTCAATTTCTTAATTTTTTCAACTCATTAAATTGTGCAATTGTTTATTTAATTGCTCTAGTAAAAATTCTAACAGTTTTACATGTACCTAGTTTTCCATTAATCCTGGCATGCAAATTTAATAAATAATCATGGATTATTAAATGTCTTACTTATGTTATGGCTGGAGATAGACACAAAGGTAATATAACAGATCTAATATCAAGTTACTGGTTCCAGATTAGTATAAGGATTATCCCAGATGATGGTACAAAGTGCTTTCGAAGTGTAGAGGAAGTAGTATTCTACTCTGTCATGATGTCTAACTATTTAAGTCTTGACTGTGCTAAAATGGAAAAACATATATATATATTTATTGAGTGCTTACTCTATGTCAAACAAGCACTATAGTTTAAACTATTATCTCATTTAAGCTTTATAAACTTATAAAGTAACATTATAATTCCTACCAAAGGTAAGAGAAATTGCTCAGAAATATTAAGTGATTTTTAAAAGTCACAGGACTGATTAATGCTGAAAGCATTGAATAATTAAATTGAGGAATAACACTAAAATGTTGTACTAAAAATGGTAATCGGTATACAGAAAGAGAAGGGATAATTTGGGTGGAGAAAAACAGTTCATGATTGAAGATGTCATATTTAAGAAGGATAGCAGTTCAGTATAGCTATAGTTAAGTGTCCTTAAAATTCTAGGTCAGAAAGATAAAAATCCTGAGCTGTACAACTCAAGTATTCTAAGAATAGGAACAACCTACAATAATTAGAATGCTGTAATTCAGAATCTTTTTAGGACCCAAGGATCACCATTGTAGTGTCAGCTGTTTATGTCTCATAGCAGTTTAAAAGGCTTATACGAGGTGGTTTTTATTTTTAGAAAAAGAACCATTAGCTACAAAGGTAATGATTTGATTGAATGAAAGATTTAAAAAGCAAAGAACAGAGGTTATAAATATATATCTTGTATATATTGATTTGATCATACACAGGGAATATCTGAATGTGCAGTGTATACACTGTAAAGATTTAAGTGAGCAGATATTTAAGCAGGTATTAACATTAACTGTGTGATGGACTATGGTATTTGAGATTTCTGGTTGACAGAATGTCAGTTGATATACAGTTCCTTGAATATGTATTTAATAATATAAGGCCAGCAATTTTAACAAAATAGAGTTATTTAGGTCTATGAACTTTTACATCGGCAGTTTACAGAAATTGTATCAATGATAATGGAGCAGATTATACCCATACCATCTGTTATTATTCAGAGACCTTAATTTCACAAATGAAAAACTAGTTGATAAAAACATCAGTGGTAAGGCTGCTGAAAGATATTTCTCCTCCAGACGTTATGATTTAGTTGTTTTCTCAATGTTATACTGCTTGATTATCTTAGCTATAGGATAAGACACAATGCATTTTATGGCCATTTCCTTGCTGAGCCTAATTTAGCATTTTCCATCACTTAGCAAAGGGTATAACCAGCAAATCAATCCAATTGCTCACTAAGGAAATTTTCATCATGGCAATAGAAAGAAATGTCTTTCATTCCAGTGATATAATAAGAAAGATAATTGTCATGAAACATACATAATGCCAGGCAAATGTACTCAAAATGTGATTGGAAAATACCCAGATTATATCTCCGAGTTGCTGTCAAATTTGATTTTTTGCTATTTAGCATTATTTCTATGTCATAATAACCTCTTTTTTCATTATCAATGTGATCAACTCTGCAGTTGATTTGATGCAATCACTAAGTCATAAAAAGCGACAGATTGATGTTTTATTTTGCAGTCAGTGTATTATACCTTTCAACGTGTCTCTGAATGTCCACACTTCTGTTCAGGATATTAGGCAGAATTAACACTCAGATATAGAATTGTAACTACTTAGTGAGGGCTTTAAATACTATAAGATATTTTATCTATTTATTTCATATTGTGAGATTCAAAACATCAAAGTCAAAATAACTTAGATTCTGAAATCATATCTCTCTGCACACAAAATTTGCTTCTATGACTATTCAGAAGCCTTTTAAATCTTGGTGTCTTGATCTGTAAAATGGAGATAATAACTCCCATTTTTGAGGTGCTCTCATTTTTAGGGTTGCCACAACAACCTGCTGATCCAGAACCGGCTTGCCATTGTCAAACAGACCCCACTCTGTCAGAAGACGTTTGTATGTCTTGCCAAATTAGTTCATATTTTAATCATTGTTTTCTTATATGTAAAATGGACATTTTTGGCAGGTGTGGTGGCTCACGCCTGTAATCTCAGCACTTTGGGAGGCCGACACGGGCAGATTACGGGGTCAGGATATCAAGACCATCCTGGCTAACACAGTGAAACCCCTTCTCTACTAAAAATACAAATAATAATAATAATAACAACAATAATAATAATAATAATAATAATAAGCTGGACATGGTGGTGGGTGTCTGTAGTACCAGCTATTTGGGAGGCTGAGGCAGGAGAATGGCGTGAACCCGGGAGGCGGAGCTTGCAGTAAACCGAGATTGTGCCACTGCACTCCAGCCTGAGCTACAGAGAGACTCCATCTCAAAAAAAAAAAAAAGGACATTTTTCTTTCAATATTTATTGTGTACTTCCAAATACATAAGATTGTTTTGCATACTAAGAATAATGCATATAAAATACTTAGTCACTAATAATAATTATTTTGTACATTGTTGGCTATTGTTATTATATGACAGAATTTGCTTTTTTTTTTTTTTTTTTTTTTTTTTGGAGACTCTGTCGCCAGGTTGGAATGCAGTGGCGCAATCTCGGCTCACTGCAACCTCCATTTCCTGGGTTCAAGCATTCTCCTGCCTCAGCCTCCATAGTAGCTGGGACTACAGGTGCATACCACCACACCCAGCTAATTTTTGTATTTTTAGTACAGGCGGGGTTTCACAGTGTTAACCAGGACAGTCTCAATCTCTTGACCTCGTGATCTGAAATTAGAGATAAAAGTAATAGAGTGGGACTTAGTGAAAGAAGCTAACTTTGGTAAAGGAGGAAAAGACAAGGAAAAAAAGGGATAGGTGTGGCAATACGGTGTGTGATGTTTCTAATCGCCTGTCCTAGAGCAGAACATCTGTATAAGAAAGTAATGGTAGAAAAATAGCTTGAAAGAAGGTTTGATCGCACTTCATGGAGGTCATGGAGTCTGTGCTTTATTACCTGGGCAACAGAGACTCATGTGTACCTTCTGAAGTAATATTTTCATGTGTAGAAATATGGTGAATGGCCAATTACATTTCACTTCTTTCTACTTACAGGAGGTGGAATTTTTTAGACCCTTCTCTGGTCAAATAATTGCAGAGGATGCACAGCTTTAAAATATAATTAATTAGTCCTATCACTCTTTTATATATTATAGATATATTGTTTTCTGGTAAATCTCTCTCAGAAGAAAATAGCCTTGAGCAAAATTAGACCCTTTCTGCATAGTAAACTGTTGTTTACTTCTACCTGTCTCTATTTTATCTTATCTGAAAATATAAAGCTGCAACTTCAAAGTCATTAGGAATAGAAAGTCTGTTCTATACTTGAATATCCTTCATATAAAGTGCACTCCAGAGGAAGAATTTAATGATTATAGTACCAGACTGATGCTCTCAACACCCCTGAAAGTCTGGCATGAAGGTCATTCTACAAGGAGTTGCTAGAAACAGAAGCACACAGCTCCATTCAAAACTCAGAGTAAGCCCCTCAGTAGGTTGCTTCTACAGGTGAATCTGATTCTTAGTCTTGTTTCTTTGTCAGGCAAACATCTCTCTTGTTTTATTTTAAGTCTTATATTGTTGCAGACATCAAAAGGGAGAAGTCTAGATATAAACAAGCTCTGCATCCAAGAAGAAATCTACTAAGTTTGCAATACAGAGCAAGAAACTGGATTTCTATTTTCAACCTTGCAATTAATTAGAAAAGTTGAATGCTCTTAGCTCAGTAAGTCACTTCCTTCCTTTACAGAGTAAATGGAAAAGAAGTATTTCAACTACTGATGCAAAGGCATAAGGATTAGTGCCTATTCTATAAACTAAATGTGCTCTGTCCAGCTTCACTGAAGTTGTAGATATCATATTTGTATTTTATGCTTTCTCCTCACTGTATGAAGCATTAAGTTGCACAGTTTTTAAAATTCTTTTGAATAATAATACTTAAACTATCACTTAACTTAAAGAGGAGATATATCCCCTTAGCAAAAAAAAAAAAAAAAAAGAGAGATATTAAAAAATTATGAGCATGCTGAAAAAAAAAATAATAGCAGGCAAAATTAATCAGGAGAGATGAAATATAACTGAAAAGATTTAGAACATTATCCCAAGGTAGACCATAGATGGCTTGCGGACACAAAAGCAGATACATGAAGGTAAATAAATCTTCCTGAACCCTGCCAATGTCAGTAATACTATATTTATAATTACAAGTAATTGTGCTGTCTTACCATCTAATTCTGACTTGATTAAATTTTTAATGACTATCACACTCAAACTCACAATAAAGCAACTCTTATCATATAGATAATATTCTAACAAACAGAATCTTACTCTACTTGTTCCTCAATGAATGATTATCCCCAAACCCTAGGACTTACGTTTGAATTTTAGCCTGTCATTGCATTTAGGCTCACACAAGTAGCTGGCCATGAAGGTAGTAAACTTTGGAAAACATTTTTTTTTTTAAATATTGTCCAGGTGATTTAGAAGTATATAAGATCTCGTGTGTTAAAGCAGGCTAAAACTCTAATTTCTTCTAGTAATTGCATAATAGAATGAAACAAAGCAATTAATAATAAACTTTTACTGAGTCTATACAATGTAATAGGAATTCTCTCAAAAATGTATGTATATATTTATTTGTCTGTCTCTCTACATATATGTAGTGTTAAATGATATTTGAGTATCTGAAAGAAACTGTAATAGCAGAAGCTTCTGGGCAGTGAGGTTACAAAGTTGATTGTGTCTTTTAATTGACATCTTGCAATGTTGATCTGAGGAACATGAGAAACATTTGTAGTTGTTTTATTACTTCTATCTATTGTTCTACCAGTAAATAGTCCCAAACCAGTTACTACTGAACACTACTGAGTATAATTTTTGAATAATTTAGCATTTTACTATGTTCACATTTCTACTACAATCCTATTGTTTGTAGTCTATCTATCATTAAAATAAAAGAATGTAATTCCAGAATTTCCTGTCCAGACATAAAAAAAAAAAACAGGAATACATTATTTATGAAGGAAAATGAGCTTATACATTTTTTGTCAGAGCTATTACTTATTGGCCTTTAAGACCATAATTATTTCTCTTAGCCTCTGAGCAATGCTTGTTAACATTTAGTGTGTTTGCTAACACAAATCAACATGTAATTTTCTCAAGTTTGGAAGCTTTTAATTAAAGGGTTCATCAACTGAATTTAAATTAACATGGGATAACCTCTGTGTAATGTATTTTTATTTTTTTATTATTTATTTTTTGCCACAAAACTCAACAAAATATTTTATTTCTGGAGATAATTTGCTACATTTCTCATTTTTTTAAAAAAAATTAATTTTATTTCTTTTTGTTAAACAGCAACTTTTTAAAATTATTATTATTATACTTTAAGTTCTAGGGTACATGTGTATAATGTGCAGGTTTGTTACATATGTATACTTGTGCCATGTTGGTGTGCCGCATCCATCAACTCGTCAGCACCCATCAACTCGTCATTTACATCAGGTATAACTCCCAATGCAAACCCTCCCCCCTCCCCCCTCCCCATGATAGGCCCCGGTGTGTGATGTTCCCCTTCCCGAGTCCAAGTGATCTCACTGTTCAGTTCCCACCTATGAGTGAGAACATGCGGTGTTTGGTTTTCTCTTCTTGCAATAGTTTGCTGAGAATGATGGTTTCCAGCTGCATCCATGTCCCTACAAAGGACTCAAACTCATCCTTTTTTATGGCTGCATAGTATTCCATGGTGTATATGTGCCACATTTTCTTAATCCAGTCTGTCACTGATGGACATTTGGGTTGATTCCAAGACTTTGCTATTGTGAATAGTGCCGCAATAAACATACGTGTCCATGTGTCTTTATAGCAGCATGATTTATAATCCTTTGGGTATATAACCAGTAATGGGATGGCTGGGTCATATGGTACTTCTAGTTCTAGATCCTTGAGGAATCGCCATACTGTTTTCCATAATGGTTGAACTAGTTTACAATCCCACCAACAGTGTAAAAGTGTTCCTATTTCTCCACATCCTCTCCAGCATCTGTTGTTTCCTGACTTTTTAATGATTGCCATTCTAACTGGTGTGAGATGGTATCTCATTGTGGTTTTGATTTGCATTTCTCTGATAGCGAGTGATGACGAGCGTTTTTTCATGTGTCTGTTGGCTGTCTGAATGTCTTCTTTTGAGAAATGTCTGTTCATATCCTTTGCCCACTTTTTGATGGGGTTGTTTGTTTTTTTCTTGTAAATTTGTTTGAGTTCTTTGTAGGTTCTGGATATTAGCACTTTGTCAGATGAGTAGACTGCAAAAATTTTCTCCCATTCTGTAGGTTGCTTGTTTACTCTGATGGTAGTTTCTTTTGCTGTGCAGAAGCTCTTTAGTTTAATCAGATCCCATTTGTCAATTTTGGCTTTTGTTGCCATTGCTTTTGGTGTTTTAGACATGAAGTCCTTGCCCATGCCTATGTCCTGAATGGTATTACCTAGGTTTTCTTCTAGGGTTTTTATGGTATTAGGTCTAACATTTAAGTCTCTAATCCATCTTGAATTAATTCTTGTATAAGGAGTAAGGAAAGAATCCAGTTTCTCTTTATGGCTAGCCAATTTTCCCAGCGTCATTTATTAAATAGGGAATCCTTTCCCATTTCTTGTTTTTCTCAGGTTTGTCAAAGATCAGATGGCTGTAGATGTGTGGTATTATTTCTGAGGACTCTGTTCTGTTCCATTGGTCTATATCTCTGTTTTGGTACCAGTACCATGCTGTTTTGGTTACTGTAGCCTTGTAGTATAGTTTGAGTCAGGTAGCGTGATCCCTCCAGCTTTCTTCTTTTGACTTAGGATTGTCTTGGCAATGCGGGCTCTTTTTTGCTTCCATATGAACTTTAAAGCAGTTTTTTCCAATTCTATGAAGAAACTCATTGGTAGCTTGATGGGGATGGCATTGAATCTATAAATTACCTTGGGCAGTATGGCCATTTTCACGATATTGATTCTTCCTATCCATGAGCATGATATGTTCTTCCATTTGTTTGTGTCCTCTTTGATTTCACTGAGCAGTGGTTTGTAGTTCTCCTTGAAGAGGTCCTTTACATCCCTTGTAAGTTGGATTCCTAGGTGTTTTATTCTCTTTGAAGCAATTGTGAATGGAAGTTCATTCCTGATTTGGCTTTCTGTTTGTCTGTTTCTGGTGTATAAGAATGTTTGTGATTTTTGCACAATAATTTTGTATCCTGAGACTTGGCTGAAGTTGCTTATCAGCTTAAGGAGATTTTGTGCTGAGACGATGGGGTTTTCTAAATATACAATCATGTCATCTGCAAACAGGGACAATTTGACTTCTTCTTTTCCTAACTGAATACCCTTGATTTCTTTCTCTTGCCTGATTGCCCTAGCCAGAACTTCCAACACTATGTTGAATAGGAGTGATGAGAGAGGGCATCTCTGTCTTGTGCCAGTTTTCAAAGGGAATTTTTCCAGTTTTTGCCCATTCAGTATGATATTGGCTGTGGGTTTGTCATAAATAGCTCTTATTATTTTGAGATATGTTCCATCAATACCGAATTTATTGAACGTTTTTAGCATGAAGGGCTGTTGAATTTTGTCAAAGGCCTTTTCTGCATCTATTGAGATAATCATGTGGTTTTTGTCTTTGGATCTGTTTATATGCTGGATTACGTTTATTGATTTGCATATGTTGAACCAGCCTTGCATCCCAGGGATGAAGCCCACTTGATCATGGTGGATAAGCTTTTTGATGTGCTGCTCAATCCGGTTTACAGTATTTTACTGAGGATTTTTGCATCGATGTTCATCAGGGATATTGGTCTACAATTCTCTGTTTTTGTTGTGTCTCTGCCAGGCTTTGGTATCAGGATGATGTTGGCCGCATAAAATGAGTCAGGGAGGATTCGCTCTTTTTCTAATGATTGGAATAGTTTCAGAAGGAATGGTACCAGCTCCTCCTTGTACCTCTGGTAGAATTCAGCTGTGAATCCATCTGGTCCTGGACTTTTTTGGTTGGTAAGCTATTAATTATTGCCTCAATTTCAGAGCCTGCTATTGATCTATTCAGGGATTCAGCTACTTCCTGGTTTAGTATTGGGAGAGTGTAAGTGTACAAGAAATTATCCATTTCTTCTAGATTTTCTAGTTGATTTGTATAGAGGTGTTTATAGTATTCTCTGATGGTAGTTTGTATTTCCGTAGGGTCGGTGGTGATATCCCCTTTATCATTTTTAATTGCGTCTATTTGATTCTTCTCTCTTTTCTTCTTTATTAGTCTTGCTAGCGGTCTATCAATTTTGTTGATCTTTTCAAAAAACCAACTCCTGCATTCACTGATTTTTTTGAAGGGTTTTTTGTATCTCTATCTCCTTCAGTTCTGCTCTGATCTTAGTTATTTCTTGCCTTCTGCTAGCTTTTGAATGTGTTTGCTCTTGTTTCTCTAGTTCTTTTAATTGTGATGTTAGAGTGTCCATTTTAGATCTTTCTGGCTTTCCCTTGTGGGCATTTAGTGCTATAAATTTCCCTCTACACACTGCTTTAAATGTGTCCCAGAGATTCTGGTATGTTGTATCTTTGTTCTCATTGGTTTCAAGGAACATCTTTATTTCTGCCTTCATTTCGTTATGTACCCAGTAGTCATTCAGGAGCATGTTATTCAGTTTCCATGTAGTTGAGCGGTTTTGATTGAGTTTCTTAGTCCTGAGTTCTAGTTTGATTGCACTGTGGTCTGAGATACAGTTTTTTATAATTTCTGTTCTTGTACATTTGCTGAGGAGTGCTTTACTTCCAATTATGTGGTCAATTTCGGAAGAAGTGTGATGTGGTGCTGAGAAGAATGTATATTCTGTTGATTTGGGGTGGAGAGTTCTGTAGATGTCTCTTAGGTCTGCTTGCTGCAGACATGAGTTCAATTTCTATATATCCTTGTTAACTTTCTGTCTCGTTGATCTGTCTAATGTTGACAGGGGTGTGTTGAAGTCTCCCATTATTATTGTATGGGTGTCTAAGTCTCTTTGTAAGTCTCTAAGGACTTGCTTTATGAATCTGGGTGCTCCTGTATTGGGTGCATATATATTTAGGGTAGTTAGTTCTTCCTGTTGAATTGATCTCTTTACCATTATATAATGTCCTTCTTTGTCTCTTTTGATCTTTGATGGTTTAAAGTCTGCTTTATCAGATACTAGGATTGCAACCTCTGCTTTTTTTTTTTTTTTTTTTTGTTCTCCATTTGCTTGGTAGATCTTCCTCCATCCCTTTATTTTGAGCCTATGTATGTCTCTGCATGTGAGATGGGTCCCCTGAATACAGCAGACTGATGGGTCCTGACTCTTTATCCAGTTCACCAGTCTGTGTCTTTTAATTGGACCATTTAGTCCATTTACATTTAAGGTTAATATTGTTATGTGTGAACTTGAGCCTGCCATTATGATATTACCTGGTTATTTTGCTCGTTAGTTGATGCAGTTTCTTCCTAGCCTCGATGGTCTTTACATTTTGGCATGTTTTTGCAATGGCTGGTACCGGTTGTTCCTTTCCATGTTTAGTGCTTCCTTCAGGGTCTCTTGTAAGGCAGGCCTGGTGGTGACAAAATCTCTAAGCATTTGCTTATCTGTAAAGAATTTTATTTCTCCTTCACTATGAAACTTAATTTGGCTGGATATGAAATTCTGGGTTTAAAATTCTTTTCTTTAAGAATGTTGAGTATTGGCCCCCACTCTCTTCTGGCTTATAGAGTTTCTGCCGAGAGATCTGCTGTTAGTCTGATGGGCTTCCCTTTGTGGGTAACCCGACCTTTCTCTCTGGCTCCCCTTAACAGTTTTTCCTTCATTTCAACTTTGGTGAATCTGGCAATTATGTGTCTTGGAGTTGCTCTTCTCTAGGATTATCTTTGTGGCATTCTCTGTATTTCCTGAATTTGAATGTTGACCTGCCTTGCTAGGTTGGGGAAGTTCTCCTGCATGATATCCTGAAGAGTGTTTTCCAACTTGGTTCCATTTTCCTCCTCACTTTCAGGCACCCCAATCAGACGTAGATTTGATCTTTTTATGTAATCCCATACTTCTTGCAGGCTTTGTTCATTTCTTTTTCTTCTTTTTTCTTTAGATTTCTCTTCTCATTTCATTTCATTCATTTGATCCTCAATCACTGATACTCTTTCTTCCAGTTGATCGAGTCGGTTACTGAAGCTTGTGCATTTGTCATGTATTTCTCTTGTCATGGTTTTCATCTCTGTCAGTTCATTTATGGCCTTGTCTGCATTAATTATTCTAGTTATCAATTCTTCTACTCTTTTTTCAAGATTTTTAATTTCTTTGTGCTGGGTACAGAATTCCTCCTTTAGCTCTGAGAAGTTTGATGGACTGAAGTCTTCTTCTCTCATTTCGTCAAAGTCATTCTCCATCTAGCTTTGATCTGTTGCTGGTGATGAGCTGCATTCCCTTGCACGGGGAGATGCGCTCTTATTTTTTGAATTTCCAGCTTTTCTGCCCTGCTTTTTCCCCATCTTTGTGGTTTTATCTGCCTCTCGTCGTTGATGATCGTGATGTACTGATGGGGTTTTGGTGTGGGTGTCCTTCCTGTTTGTTAGTTTTCCTTCTAACAGTCAGGACCCTCAGCTATAGATCTGTTGGAGATTGCTTGAGGTTCACTCCAGACCCCGTTTGCCTGGATATCAGCAGGAGAGGCTGCAGAAGATAGAATACTGCTGATGAGCGAGTGTACCTGTCTGATTCTTGCTTTGGTAGCTTCCTCTCAGGGGTGTACTCCACTGTGTAAGGTGTGGGGTGTCGGTCTGCCCTTAGTGGGGGATGTCTCCCAGTTAGACTACTCAGGGGTCAGGGACCCACTTGAGCAGGCAGTCTGTCCGTTCTCAGATCTCAACCTCCATGTTGGGAGATCCACTGCTCTCTTCAAAGCTGTCAGACAGAGTTGTTTGCATCTGCAGAGGTTTCTGCTGCTTTGTTGTGGTTGTTGTTGTTGTTGTTGTTGATTAGCTGTGCCCTGTCCCCAGAGGTGGAGTCTGCAGAGACAGGCAGGGCTCTTTGAGCTGCTGTGAGCTCCACCCAGTTCGAGCTTCCCAGTGGCTTTGTTTACCTACTTAAGCCTCAGCAATGGTGGGCACCCCTCCCCCAGCCTTGCTGCTGCCTTGCAGTTAGCTGGCAGACTGCTGTGCTAGCAATGAGGGAGGCTCCGTGGGCGGGCATGGGACCCTCTAGGCAGGTGTGGGATATAATTTCCTTGTGTGCCCATTTGCTAAGACCCTTGGAACAGCACAGTATTGGGGTGGGAGTTACCCGATTTTCCAGGTGTTGTGTGTCTCAGTTCCTCTGGCTAGGAAAAGGGATTCCCTTCCCCCTTGCGCTTCCCAGGTGAGGGGAAGCCTCGCCCTGCTTCAGCTCTGGTTGGTCCGGCTGTAGCAGCTGACCAGCACCGATTGTCTGGCACTCCCTAGTGAGATGAACCCAGTAGGTCAGCTGAAAATGCAGAAATCACCTCTCTTCTGTGTTGCTGGCGCTGGGAGCTGGAGACTGGAGCTGTTCCTATTCGGCCATCTTGCTCTGCCCCCCCCACCTCCCCCCCCCCGTAATCTTTACTAAATTACATTAACCCCAAATAATTCAGTTTCCTTATCGATAAGATGGAGAAATTGATACTGATCTTATAGGAAAGATCTGAGTATTTAAGTAATTGTTTTTAGAAACTTATATTGACTGACAAATATTAATAATACATGTTTAAGGAACATGTATTATTTTTAGCAAATCAGTTTTGTATTTCTATGTCATTATAAAGATAATTAACTTCCATTATCAGTAATATATATAATGACATTTCTAGACCTGTTAGACAATGTTCATCAAAATTTACCTTTTCATCCAGTTTTATCTTCCATCTTATATTATAAAACATTCTATCACCAGAGGCTTGTGTAAAAGCACATTATATTTTACCTAGGAAACATAAGTTTATACATATATTAAAAAGATTTCATTGGTTTCTTTGGATAATGTTGTGTTCTCAGCTCCTATTGCAGGCTTGATACAAGCAAAAAATTGTAAGAATATTCCTTGTTTATTTTGTCTAATAATTTCTTTCGGGAGGTAGTTGGTATGGAGATTAAGAACATTACTTCTCGATCCAGCATTCCTTGTTTGAATGCTGGCTTAGTAACTTAAGCTCCACCTTCCTTAATTTTGTTTATGTAAAATGAGAATATTGAAAGGATCAATGTCATGAAATTATTTAAAAATTAAACAATTTGGAATATATCCTGGAAGTAAATAAAGTACAAGTGTTAACTTAGTTATTATCATTACATTGCTCAGTGTTCAAAACTGTGATGTAAACCTTTTTTAAAAATGTTCCAACTCTTCTCATGTAAATATATTCCGGCCACGCCTAACTAGGAGAGATTGTATATCTTAAACGGTTTCTTAAAAAAAAATGTAACCAAACAGCAATAGCTCTTCCGCAAAATGCTGTCCACAGGTATATCTTGAAGTTCCTTTCAAATATAAATAAAATGATCTTTATTAAATAAGCTAAAGTTAATATTTCTAATATGTTGTTAATTAAAGCTCCCCTATGACAACCAATTCCATATTCAAATGGATTAACATTAAATGATACAAAGCTTCTGACTTCCATGTTGTATACAAAAGTTGGAAAAAGTGTCACATCTACTCTGACAACAACAGCCAAATAATATACAAAATCATTAAGAAATGAAGTCACAATGCAACCGACTACTCCATAATCTAAAGAATGAAAAAAAAAGCATCAAAAGAGATATGGGATATGAGAATTAACTAGTCTGTGGCAATAGGAGGAAGACAAGGTCTCCATAAAAGTAGATTATAAGAATTCAGCATTTTTTAAATGAATTAATAAAGCCTGAGGGGAGCATGAGAATATATTATCTCTAAGTGATTCAGATGCAAGCGGAGTTTGTAGAAACTCACAGGATCTTCTTCATGGAACTCAGAGTTCTCTCATAGAAGACTGGGGCAAGACAAGATACAAGTCAACTCTTTCCTTGGTTATATAGGGCTGGATGAGGAGAGGAATCTCTACTACCCTACCTGATACCTCTTCCACTAAAGAAGAGAAGTGTTAAGGGGTTTTGAGGAAGAAGCAGAAAGCTCTTCTGGGCCCAGATTACTGGGGATCTCTCCCTGCTGCTGTCCGAGGTGTTAATCTGGGACCAATCTATAAGTTGCTAATTACATTCTATCCATTGCTTGCATCAAAGGGATGCAGAAATATTCAATCTCTAACCAATGTCCTTTTCTAAGATTACATTATTGCGGAAATGTAAAAGAGGGTTATCCCCCCTTTTTTTATCCTTCTGATCACATTGTTCCAATAAATGATGTATTGGTTTCAGAATCTAGATGTCAGTGATATATGCTATGATCTCTCCCTTTGAGATTAGTGAGATTAGTGAGAAAACTAGAAATAGGATAGGTTATAAGCCTAAAAATTGGAAAGATAGCTGAGAGCTCTAAGCAAATATCTAGACATATTTATGCTTCTCCTTTACATTTGCGATACTACTTTTTCTTAAAATATATCATTGTTTAGGAATAAGCAAATTTCAAGGAGTGAGATTTCAAAATAACTTGCTACTTATTACCATTATGGCCACTAGCAAAGTGTGAATGTACTAATTTCATTCCAAACTCTCTAGGATTTGATGTAAAAACAAGGGAAGTATTTGACAAGTCTTTGACTGTAATTCAGAAGAATTTCACGGAAAATAATCTAGGGTAATTTAAAATTAAGTTTTCTGAAGTTTTAGGGGAAAGATAGTGTCAAATAAATTCACAGCAAACCACTAAACTAATGCTAAATTACTTCTTTCATTATTCATCATTACCTTCATATGTCCTCTTCCTAGATTCTATGATGTAACATTTTCTTACAAATACTATTAATATTTTTGACCCTTGCTAGTTAATAACACTGAGTTGACAATGCCTTAAGTTAGGTTAAGCCCAACAATCTGCTCTCAATAAACTAGATATTAGCAAAGAACATATGAAAACAGTATTAGCTGGTCTCTTTAATTTTGTGGCCATCAGTCTCAGATTGCATTCAGCACTAATACATTATAAAACTAAATTTCCTTAATATGTTTACTTTCACATTTTCCACTTCTCAATACAGTCTCACTTTTGTTTTCTGATAATAATATAATCTCTGTTCATTGACAAACAGAGATTGCCCGGAAGTTCATTTTTTTCCCCTTTTGGCAGTTCAACAGGAAGCTCTCTTAGCTAGGCAGCAAGGAAGGCCTTTGGCTGGTGTCAGCATTTCCCGAGGCTTTACCCAGAGCCCCTGGTATGCACAACTTAGACCTCAGTTTGTACACCTTCCAGTCTTCTTCAAGCTGCCTTGAAAACTTTCTTGTTATTTAGAGAAAATAGATGTTCTGTAGTCCACCTTAGGCTACACCTCTAAAAATGTAGCCCTGTGTCCTGTGTGTGTGGGTGGAGGGCAGGCATAGTCACTGTCTTGGAGTGCCCTCTGTTATGGGTCCACCTGCAGCCCTCACAGGCTTCTCTGTTGGAACCATAGCCATGCTGTGTATTGAACTTTAACTCAGCCTGTCCTGTGGAAGAATGAGACGTCTGGGGACTTACTGTACTCTAACATGTTTCTGCTTATAAGATTTTCCCCAATAAATGATACATTATATCTGCTCTATTCAGCCAAGTGTTCATAATGCCCTTGGATGACAACATTTTTTTTTTTTTTTTTTTTGAGACGGAGTCTCGCTCTGTAGCCCAGGCTGGAGTGCAGTGGCCGGATCTCAGCTCACTGCAAGCTCCGCTTCTGGGTTCACGCAATTCTCCTGCCTCAGCCTCCCGAGTAGCTGGGACTACAGGCACCCGCCACCTCGCCCGGCTAGTATTTGTTTTTTTTTTTTTTTTTTTTGTAGAGACGGGGTTTCACCTTGTAGGCCAGGATGGTCTCGATCTCCTGACCTCGTGATCCTCCCGTCTCGGCCTCCCAAAGTGCTGGGATTACATTTACTGTTAAAAGTAACAAATAATAACAGTCCTTTGGAAACTTACGTATTCTTTGCACCAAATCTAGTCCTTTAATTTCATATGCTTCTCATTCCCCTAGCAGTTTCATTAAACTGCTAATTAACAGTTTAACCTTGTGCTTGAAAGCATGTTTTCTGGAGCTCATCTCCTGGGATTTGAGTTCCAGCTCCGCTAATCATCAGAGCTGTGTAATCTTCAGCAATTTATTTATTTTTTCTGTATCTCAGTTTTTCTGTCTGTAAAATAGAAATAATACATATTTGTAGAGTGGTAATAAACGTTAATACATGTGTAACACTTTAAAACATGGCCTGACATATAATGAATATTAGTGTTTGTTAAATGAGTGAAGATTATTTGTAACTAAAACAACATTCTCTCTGTTTTCTGTTATTACTGTGGAAGATGGAAGAAGTGACCCTTTCACAGGCAAACTCCTGCTCTTGGCTTTGGATCAGAACTTGGTTGGGGTATAAAAGCTTCATTGTTACATTCATTCCCTTTCTTCACTATCATCAGTTTCTTCCACTCTTCTAGATAATTTTTGCTAGTATACAAATATTCTCTGTGGTTTCTCAAATGAATAAAAAAGCATGCTATCACTCTATATTCTCTCCACCTACCAACTCATTTATATTTTCTCCTTGACAACAAATTCCTAAAAAGAGATTTGTTGTTGGCTGGGCGCGGTGGCTCATGCCTGTAATCCCAGCACTTTGGGAGACTGAGGCAGGTGGATCAGGAGATCAGGAGATCGAGACCATCCTGGTTAACACGGTGAAACCCTGTCTCTACTAAAAATACAAAAAAATGAGCTGGGCGTGGTGGTGGGCACCTGTAGTCCCAGCTACTCGGGAGGCTGAGGCAGGAGAATGGCATGAACCCAGGAGGCGAAGCTTGCAATGAGCCGTGATCGTGCCACTGCACTCCAGCCTGGGCGACGAGCAAGACTCCGTCCCCCCCAAAAAAAAAAAAAAAAAAAAAAAAAGAGAGACAGACTAGTTGTTAAAGACTAGTTGTGGCATTTTCTAAACATTTCCACAGCAATATTTCTGCTTCCACTTGCAACTACATAATGTTACTAGTTCCATCAACAGATAGATTTATTTCACCTCTATTTGAACTCAGTGGTATTTTGTTAATGTCTCTGTGAGGAGAATGTAAGAAGTGATATTATGTGACTTCTCTGTGTAGGTAATAAAAAGTGATATGGTTTCACCTGACTCTCTCTCTCTCTCTGTCTCCCACACACACACACACACACACACACACACACATGCACTCTCTCTAAATAGATAGGTAGATGACAGATAGATATATTAGATCTATCTCTCTATATAAATAGTATATCTATCTATATATAGATATATACTATATCTGTCTATAGATATATCTCTATACTATATCTATCTATATATACTCTATCTACATATGCTATATCTATGTATCTATGTGTATCTAATCTATGTATCTATATCTATATATATCTATATCCCTCTCTATCATCTATCTATCTATCTATCCATCTATCTATCTATCTATCTACACTTACCCCTGTGGTTCAGCCACCCTGCGTAAGGAAGCCCAGGGTATGTGGAAACAAGGGATCAACTTGCCCCAACTCATGTCAGCCCCCAGCCAGTTTCATCCTAGAGACATGCTGTAACTGGAAAATTCCCTTTTCCCCCTTGCAGGGCATGCAGTGGGGGTGTGCCTTGCTTCTACAGTGCCTGGATGCTCATGCCCCTAGGGGAGCATGCAGATGGGCAGGTTGTTGGGCTCTGACCCCACCACAGCGTCTAGGGTTAAGTGTTTACAGCTCCCAAAGCCCCAGTGGGCATATGTTACAGTGTGTTTTTTCAGTTTTACTGTTTGCAGGCTGCTTGTGTTAATCAGCTCCATTAGACCCTCTGCCTTATAGCAAGGAGAGAGGATTTTCTGTATCCTGATTCCTTGCCTAGTGTACCAGAAAAATCAGATCAGATGTGGACTTGGAGAATGAGTGCAAGGCTTTATTGAATGTGGAGGTAGCTCTCAGCAGATGGATGGGAGCCAAAAGGGGGATGGGAGCCAGGTGGTCTTTTCCTGGAATCAGGCTGCTCAGTGGCCCGGCCCTTCTCTAATCCAATTCACCTCAGCATCCACAGCCTTCTAAGCATCTGCCGGTGTGTTTTTCCACCGGTATGTTCCTCTCAAACATCCAGCCACTTGTGTGTTTTTATGCTGGTGCGATCCTCTCAACGTCTAGCCACTTGTGTGTGTGCCCACTAAGGTCTTAGGGTTTTTATATATGCATAGGATGGGCCATGGCAGGCCAGAGTGGTCCTGGAAAATGCAACATTTGGGAGCGAAAACAGGATTGCATGTCCTCACTTAGGTCTGTGGGCACAGGCCCGAGGGTAGAACCCTCGCCAGGGACCCTGCCTTTCTCTACCCAGAACTTCCCTGCCCCGCTCCCATTATCAGTGTGAATTTTAGATAATTTCAGCTCCAAACATTTGAAACTCCCAGTTTGTGGTCATACATATTATAGAGCAGAGACAAACTATTCCAATCATGACCTGTTCAAATTCCTGACCACGAAATCCAGGGGCATGGTAAATAACTGTTTTTTTCCAGTGAGTTGTGGGGAAATTTTCTGTTCGGGCATAATAACTAGAGCTTTTGTTTATAATAACTAGAGTCATTGTAGGGGAACTCTACATTAAGTCTTTATTTATTTATTTTGTTTTTTGAGATGTAGTCTCACTCTGTCACCCAAGCTGAAGTGCAGTAGTGCAATCTCAGCTCACTTCAACCTCTGCCTCCCAGGTTCAAATAATTCTGTCTCAGTTTCCCAAGTATGTGAGGTTGCAGGTGCCCACCAACATGCATGGCTAATATTTGTATTTTTTTTTTTTTTTTTTTTTAATTAGAGACAGGGTTTCATTGGGTTGGCCAAATTGGTGTTAAACTTCTGACCTCAAGTGATCTGCCCCAAAACACTGGGAATACAGGCGTGAGCCACCATGCCTATATAAAACTCCTGTTTCTAGTAGGGATAAATAGAAATATGGAAATTACCAGACAGAAGGTAAATAAACAAAGATATCATTCAGAAGTGCTGAAATCTACCCAATAGAATTTCTCAGAAAAAGATAATAAAAAGACAATGAAGAAATAAATAAAAGAAATTATCTAGAAGTAAAGAAAGACTCTTCATTTAATTGGCATGTTTATTTGTTTATTATTATTGCTACACATTTTCCAGTTTACATAGAAAATATATTAATGGTAACATTCCTCTTTGTAGTTTTCTGTTTTAAAAATTTATTTTAACCTCCTCAGTAATCGGTATGTTCATTAATCTGTTCTCATACTGCTATGAAGAAATGCCCTAGACTGGGTCCTTTATAAAGAAAAAGGGGTTTAATGGACTCACAGTTCCACATGGCTGGGGAAGCCTCACAATCACGGCAGAAGGTAAAGGAGGAGCAAAGGCACATCTTACATTGCAGCAGGCCAGAGAGTGTGTGCTGAGGGACTGCACACTATAAAACCATCAGATCTCATGAGACGTATTCACTATCACAAGAACAGCATGATTCAATTAGCTCCACCAGGTCTCTCCCATGACATGTGGGAATTATGAAAGCTAAAATTCAAGATGAGATTTGGTTAGGCACACAGTCAAACCATACCATTCTGCCCCTGGACCATCCCAGATCTCATGTCGCCACATTTCAAAACCAACCATGCCTTCCCATCGGTCCCCCGAAGTGTTAATTCATTTCACCATTAACTGAAAAGTCGACAGTTCAAAGTCTTACCTGAGATAAGGCAAGTCTCTTCCACTTATGAGCCTGTGAAATCAAAGGCAGGTTAGTTACTTCCTAGATACAATGGGGGCACAGGCATCGAGTAAATACACCTGTTCCAAATAGGGGAAATTGGCCCAAACAAAGCAGCTACAGGTCCCATGTTAGTCCAAAATCCAGCAGGGCAGTCAAATCCTAAAGCTCCAAAGTTATCTTATTCAACTCTATGTCTCACATCCAGATCATGCTGATGCAAGTGGTCAGCTCCCATGACTTTGGGCATCTCTGCCCCTGTGGCTTTGCAGGGTACAGCCCCAATTCCAGTACCAATGTACTGTATTAGTCCATTCTCATACTGCTATAAGGAAATACCCAAGACTGGGTAATTTATAAAGAAAAAGAGGTTCAGGGACATGGATGCAGCTGGAAACCATCATTCTTAGCAAACTATCACAAGAACAGAAAACCAAACACCGTATGTTCTCACTCATAGGTGGGAACTGAACAATGACATCACTTGGACTCGGGAAGGGGAACATCACACACCGGGGCCTATCATGGGGAGGGGGTGGGGGGGCGGAGGGATTGCATTGGGAGTTATACCTGATATAAATGATGAATTGATGGGTGCTGACGAGTTGATGGGTGCAGCACACCAACATGGCACAAGTATACATATACAACAAACCTGCACGTTATGCACATGTACCCTAGAACTTAAAGTATAATAATAAAAATAAATAAAAATAAAAATAAAAATAAAAAAAGAGGTTCAATGGACTCACAGTTCCACATGACTGGGGAGGCCTCACAATCATGGTGGAAGGTGATGGAGGAGCAAAGGCACATCTTACATGGCAGCAAATCAGAGAGTGTGTGCAGGGAAAATTCCATTTATAAAACCATGAGATCTCATGAGACTTATTCACTATCACAAGAACAGCATGGGAAAAACCCACTCCCATTGTTCAACTGCATCCCACCAGGTCCCTCCTATGACACATGAGGTTATGAGAGCTACAATTCAAGATGAGATTTGGGTGGGAACCCAGCCAAACCATATTGTATGTATTAAACATATATAGTTAAATTGAAATAAAAATTAAAAACAAGTGTGATGCTTGTTAAAATATCTATAACAGAATTATATAAAATGTAATTTTGTTGAAACATTGTCAATTAGATTATCTTATTTTTTGAATCAAAACTAAAATGAAAAAGTTAAACATCTTTCCCTTAGAATTCATAACATCTGCTCTATTTATTATTGACATTAATAAGAAAATTCATTTTATCCTTTAAAAAGTAGAATATTATCTATTCAAAAATTATAAGACCTGTTTAAATTGTATATATTTTGGAATCTCTGAGTTTCTTGTATATATGTGTTTAAATCTCCTGTTAGACTTGGAAGTTTTTATTAATAGCTATTATTTTGTTGAATAGATTTTCTATCCCTTTCATTTTTTCCTCTTTCTGGGACAACAAATGGTAAATATTTGCTCACTTTATGATGTTCCATATATCACGTGAGCTTTGTTCATTCGTTTTTATTCTTTATTTTAAATTTTGTCTGGCTGGTTTATTTTAAAAGACCTATCTTTAAGTTCTGAAATTCTTTTTTCTGCTTGATTTAGTGCATTGTTGAAGATATTGAAAGCCTTTTATAGCTAATTCAATGCATTTTTCAGTCCCAGAATGTCTTGTTCTTTTTTATGAGGTTTAACTCTTTGGGAAGTTTTAATTTATATTCTGATTGCTTTTCTAATTTCTTTGTATTTTTTTTTTTTGGAATTCTCATTGTGTCTCACTGAGATTCTTTAAAATCAATATTTTAAATTTTTCTGAGACCTCATAATTTCTTTTACATTTGAATCTGTTGCAGGGGAATTACTGTGTTCCTTTGGAAGTGACATATTTTATTGATTTTAATGTTACTTACATTGATATCTGCATATCTGACATAACGACTGCATCTTCCAATATTTGAGTTTGCTTCTGCAGGGGAGTATGTAGGGAAATTGTATCTATGGTATTGGTTTGGTGAGGCACTTTAGCTTTCATTCTGAGTGGATTCAGCAGTGCATTCTTGTTATGATTTATTTGACTATTAACAGCATTAGTGGTGCCTGTAATTTCCTTGGGGAACAATTGTTATGGAGGCTGTGGTAAAATTTTACTGTAGATGGAGAAATCAGGTGGGATGGTCCTTGGGCCCTGGTGGTGGCAGCGGTAGGCTGAGCATATCTATTCTTGGGTCCTGGGAGAGTGTACACTAGCACTAATGTTACCAGGTATAGGAGGGCCAATTCTTGCTAGAATTGGTAGCTTGCTAGAGTGCCAGCAGTTGCATCAGTGGGTTGAGTGGGTGGGTAGATCCTAGGGTCCTTGGGCAGCAGGTTTGATGTGGGTGATGGGATGATGGCAGTAGCAGTAGCAAGGCAATGCTCTGGCTTTTGATGTTGTCTATGTTGGTATTGGCAGTGACTGCAACAGGCTCAATATTTGTCCCCTAGCCCACATGTGGGAAATGTGTTTGTGCCAGTTTTGGTGGTAGCATCAGGTTGAGTGAGCCTGGCCTCAAGTCCTTGGATGAATGCTCAGGTGCCAATGCTAGTAAACAGACCTGGAAAATCTCCAGTTCTCTAGATGACATTCTTGGGCATGTGGGTGTGGAACTGACCTGGACAGGCTTGTCCTTAGCCAGCCATTTGTGTGTCAGGTTATTGCTTGTGATAGACAGGGGTAAGGTGATCCCCACACCCTGATAGAATGATTGGGTAGGGGTATAGTGGTTGTGCTGCATCCCTGCTACTAGAGAGAGTGGTGTTGCTCTCATAGATAGCAGCTGTAAAAAGATCCATGGGAAGCATGCACTATGACCCCAGATAGTGGCTGCAAATACGGTGGCCTGTTCTCAGGGTGCTTGTAAATGTGTAGCAAACCTTCTCCTGGTTATGGCAGAATTGCTTCCAATAACTCAAATTTAGGATCTGGAGGCAGTCAGCAGCAGTGCTCAACTGCAGATGACAAATGTTATTGGGGCTCAAAGGATAGGAAGATGTTGGGGCTATTTGACTCCAGTTAAGAATGCAATATGGTGAGTATTGGGGGAACCCACCCCCAATATTTCAATGTAGGTTCTTTCTATTTTCCCTAAGTGTCAGCTGGTCTGAGAAATAAAGAGAAAGAATATAAAGAGAGGAATTTTACAGCTGGGCCACCAGGAGGGACATCACATAATTGTAGGTCTATGATGCCCACCTGAGCCCCAAAACCAGCAAGTTTTTATTAGGGATTTCAAAAGGGGAGGGGGTGTGCAAACAGGGAGTAGGTAACAAAGATCACATACTTCAAGGGGCAAAAAAGGAGAACAAAGATCACATGCTTCTGAGGAAACAGGGAAAGGATAAAATCAGGAACACCTGATAAGGGTCCAGCAAAGAACACAAGGCAAAGGGCAAAAACAAAGATCACAAGGCAAAGGACAAAAGCAGAATTACTGATAAAGCTCTATGTTCCACTGTGCACGTATTGTCTTGATAAACATCTCGAACAACAGAAAACAGAGTTTGAGAGCAGATAACTGGTCTGACCTCAAATTTACCAGGGCAGGGTTTCCCAATCCTAGTAGGCCTGAGGTTACTGCAGGAGACCAGGGCATATCTCAGTCCTTATCTCAACTGCAAAGGACAGACAATCCTGGAGCAACCATTTATAGACCTCCCCCAGGTATGTAATTCTTTTCCCAGAGTATTAAATATCAATATTCCTTGCTAGGAAAAGAATTTAATGATATCTCTCCTACTTGCACGTCCGTTTATAGTCTCTCTGCAAGAAGAAAAATATGGCTGTTTTTGCCCGACCCCGCAGGCAGTCAGATCTTATGGTTACCTTCCCTTGTTCCCTAAAATTGCTGTTATTCTGTTCTTTTTCAAGGTGCACTGATTTAATATTGTTCAAACACACATGTTTTTATATTTAACATTTTTATATTTAACACAATCATCACAGGGTCCTGAGGTGATGTACATCCTCAGCTTATGAAGAAAACAGGATTAAGAGATTAAAGTAAGACAGGCATAAGAAATTATAAGAGTATTATTAGGGAAGTGATAAATGTCCATGAAACCTTCACAATTTATGTTCCTCTGTTGTAGCTCCAGCTGGTCCCTCAGTTGGGAATCCCTGACTTCCTGCAACAGATGAGGGTGTAGCTTTCAAGATGATGTCTTGTTACAACTGCTTAGAACTCACTTGGCATGTGTTGGAACCCAGCATGAGTTTCCTGTCTGAAGCAATTCTTTTATATGGTATCCAGGAAACTTTCTATATAGTCTCAGGGACCAAGAGGGTCCTGGGACTCTCTCCTGGATAGAATTGGAGGAGTCCACAGTAGAAATGTGGACTGCTGTGGGCCACTAACATACTGAGGCTTCCCCACAGTATGGAGCCTCTCCAAGCTCCCAGACAATTCTGGCTGAAGAGGCTGACTAACTTCCCTCTGTTTCCTTGACTTAGGTGTTTCCTGTCATTTCTTTCAAATTTTAGCATTATTTTATGAGATTTACTTGAAGCATGGTTATTTACTCACTATATTGTTTCTCCTTTGTGGAAGGGGTGGTTATCAGATGCCTCTAGTCATCCATCTTGAAGCCCTGCAATATGTTATAATTTACAAAGATTATGCCTTTTGCTTTAGTGAGCTATGTTTTAAATAAGAAAAGTCTAAAAATAAATAATCATTCAATTTTTGGAAAATACATGACAAATACAAATGGAGATAAAGAATTTCTAATAAATTTATAATAAACAATATAATAAACAATAAAAATTTATAAACACATAAATAGTACCTTTAAAATTTGTTTTTAAATAGTACTAAAAAATGCAAAGGTCAGTAAAAAATTGTTTTTAATAATACTAGAACATATAAAAGTCAGTAAAGTATTTATAAAAAGAAAACATATGACATTTTATATTAAAATAGGCCAGGCACGGTGGCTCACGCCTGCAACCCCAGAACTTTGGAAGGCCGAGGCAGGTGGATCATTTGAGGTCAGGAGTTTGAGACTAGCCTGACCAACATAGTGAAACCATGTCTACTAAAAACACAAAAAAATTAGCCAGGTGTGGTGGTGCATGCTTGCAGTTGCAGTTACTCAGGAGGCTGAGGCAGGAGAATCGCTTGAGAGGAGGAAATTGCAGTGAGCCGAGATCTTGCCACTGCACTCCAGCCTGGGCCACAGAAAGAGACTCTGTCTCAATAAATGAATAAATAAATACTTCAATCCTAAAGATAGTTTAAAATATTGAGGATATCATTGATATTCCAGTATGAACATTTGAAAGTCTAGACAAATTAGATAATTTTTCAACAAAATACAAAACATCAAAATCGACCCAGTTAGAAATACTAAGTTTGAATAACCTAAAGAGATAGTGAAATGAAGAAAGTTCTAGATACAGTTAACGTTGAAGATATTTTTCCTACTCTTAAAACATAAGTTTTGGCTGATAATAATACAAAATTTCATATAATGCTTTTATTAGGGTTACTTTAGCACTGAAACTTGTTAAGACAGTGAAAAATGAAAGTCAAAACTGTAGACTAATTTCTGAATATAGAAGTAAAATTCTAAATAAAGTAAGAGTTAATTGATTGTAGTACTATATCAACAGGATAATATATAGATTGCCAAGGAGATTCTTTTCAAACATTGAAATATTTTTTCACATTTAAAATTTACAAATATAATTTACTTAGAAATGCATGTAGAACCAAAAGTTCTGTAAGAAGCATTAATTTAAACCATATATCTAATGAAATAGTTTCATGAAACTATTAAATTTCAGTCAAGCTTATAAAACAAAACCTAGACACTGGTTTAAAAAATCAACACTAAAATATCAATCAATCACAAGAAAATATGATTTCAATGCAATTTTTAAATAAAACTATCTTAAATTTCACATAGAAAAAATGATGTCTATAATAACTAAGAGTTCATGATTGAATTTTGAGAATTATAAAGAGGACTACATCAAATGAATTTCCGTGAGCAGGAAATGCTGTTAGCAATTACACTTAGTCTTGGTTTCCCTAACAAATCTCATACCCATATACTTCTGTTGCAACACAACATGAGGATAATGACCCCAGAGAAAAATATGCATGTTATTTAGAATGAGAAAAAAATGGCCCCAGGCACAGTAAGTCATGCCTGTAATCCCAGCACTTTGGGAGGGTGAGGTGGGCCGATCATGAGGTCAAGAGATCGAGACCATCCAGGCCAGTGAAACCTCGTCTCTACTAAAAATACAAAAATTAGCTGGGCAAAGTGGCATGCACCTGTAGTCCCAGCTACTCTGGAGGCTGAGGCAGGAGAATAGACTTGAACCCGGGGGGTGGAGGTTGCAGTGAGCCAAAAGTGGTCACTACATTCCAGCTTGGTGACAGAGCAAGACTCTGTCTCAAAAAAATAAAAGAATAGGAAAAAATGAAAAAATGAAAAATGATGATTGATAAATAATCACAAATGTCCAATTCACCATATAAAATATTTCTATGAATTAAATAGTGGCATGCAAAATGTAAAAAAATAATTAATATTAGGTTTACATGTAAGATAACTTTTTAATGAACTTATAATGATAGAGACCTTTCTAGTATTTCTTTTCAGATCTATTTTTATAGTATACACTGAAAATATATAACTGATAGTTTTTCCAGCTACTAATTATTAATTTCACATTTAAATGTTTAGATTACAGTATCCTTATTCATTTGAAGAAAAATGGAAAGTTTTGTTGATTTTTTAACCTGATACAGACTATGTTAATTTTTTTTTTTTTTTTTTTTTTTTTTTTTTTTTTTTTTTTTTTTTTTTCTTATTTTTTTTTTTTTTTTTTTTTTTTTTTTTTTTTTTTTTTTTTTTTTTTAATCCTGGGTGTTTGGATATCTGGCTAGACATTTTGATGACTAACAAATAATATTTAATTCGCTCTGAATGTAAAACAATTTAAAAAGCAAAAGGATAACCCTACAGATGTGTGTAAGTTTGCTGTATTTTATCAATTTTAAGAAACATTTACCTCTAAACTTTTTACATTTTTGAAATCAGAAGGAATTTTCAATCAATGAAATATACTATTTGAATTGAGAATTTTTTTTTTTTCTTTGAGACGGAGTCTTGCTCTCTCGCCGAGGTTGGGGTGCAGTGATCTTGGCTTGCGTGATCTTGGCTCACCGCTAACTTTACCCCCTGGATTCAAGCAATTGTCCTGTCTCAGCCTCCTGAGTAGCTGAGATTACAGGCCACCACGCCCAACTAATTTTTGTATTTTTAGTAGAAATGGGGCTTCGGCATGTTTTCATGGCTGATCTCCAACTCCTGACCTCAAGTGACCCGCTCACCTCGGCCTCCCAAAGTGATAGGATTACTGGCATGAGCCACCACGCCCCACCTGTTTTTTGTTATAGTAACTTCAATGATGTTTCATTTGATAACAGTATATATATTAATTTTCTATGTAGGAACAAACTCCAGTGATATGTAAAACTTGATTATTTTATAAAGCATCAAAAATACCATCAGAAATTAAGTAGAATATCACCTTGATTTATAAAGATTAACATTTATTCAGTAATAATTAAGATAGATATGAAATAAGTGTTTGGCTTTATATTTCTTTTTAAACTATCCCTTTAGTCTACAGATTTTATATGTGTTTTATTTAATTGCCGTGCAATTGTGTTTCTCCTTATCTCCATTAATTCTTCTTTAACCATGACTTGTTTTAAATATATATTAAGAATTATAAATATATAAAATTTTTATAACTTTTTGGTTTTAATTTAAAAACTTAACATTTTTGAAACCAGTAATTTTTATTTTCTTTCATTTATTTCAATAGCTTTAGGGGTACAAGTATTTTTGCTTACTTGGATGAATTTTATAGTGATGAAGTTTGACATTTTAGTGTACTCATCACCCAAGTTGTGTCTTTATAACCAATATGCAGTTTTAAATCCTTCATCCATCTCCCATCCTCCCCCCTTCAGAGTCTCCAAAATCCATTATACCACTTTATTTGCCTCTGTTCACCCATAGATTAGCTCCCACATATAATTTAGAACACGTGGTATTTGGTTTTCCAGTCCCGAGTTACTTCACTTAGAATAATGGCCTCCAGCCTCTGGCCTCAATTTGCTGCAAAAGGCATTATTTCATTCTTTTTTATGGCCAGGAGTAGTCCCTGGTGTGTATATACCACATTTCCTTTATCCATTCATCAGTTGATGGGCACTTGAATACGTTCTATATCTTTGAAACTGTGAGTTGTGCTGTAATAAACAAATGTGTACAAGTGTCTTTTTTATATAATGGTTTCTTTTTCTTGTTTTACTCTTTTAGTTTAAGTTCTGGGATACATATGCAGAACGTCAAGGTTTGCTACATATGTATACATCTTCCATGGCGGTTTGCTGCACCCATCAACCCATCATCTAGGTTTTAAGCACTCACATGTATTAGGTATTCATCCTAAAACTTATCCTACACTTGCCCCCTAGCCCACAACAGGCCCCGTTTTGTGATGTTCCCCCTCCCTGTGTCTATGTGTTCTGATTGTTCAATTCCCACATATGAGTGAGAACATGTGGTATTTGGTTTTCTGTTCCTGTGTTTGATGAGAATGATGGTTTCCAGCTTCATCCGTGTCCCTGCAAAGGATATGAAGTCATCCTTTTCATCCTTTTTTACAGCTGCACAGTATTCCATGGTATATATGTGCTACATTTTCTTTATTCAGTCTATTACTGATGAGCATTTGAGTTAGTTCCAAGTCTTTGCTATTGTAAATAGTACTGCAATAAACATATGTGTGTATTTGACTTTATAGTAGAATGATTTATAATCCTTTAGGTACATATCCAGTAATGGAATTGCTGGATCAAATGGTATTTCTGGTTCTAGATCCACACTGTCTTCCACAATGGTTGAACTAATTTACACTCTCACCAACAGTGTAAAAGCATTACTGTCTCTCCAAAGCCTCTCCAGGATCTGTTGTTTCCTGACGTTTTAATAATAGGTATTCAGACTGGTATGAGATGCTTTCTCATTGTGGTTTTGATTTGCATTTACCAGTGATGATGAGCTTTTTTTCATAAGTTTTTTTGGCCACATAAATGTCTTCTTTTGAGAAGTGTCTGTTTATATCCACTGCCCACCTTATGATGGATGGGGTTGTTTTTTTCTTGTAAATTAGTTTAAGTTCCTTGTAGATTCTGCATATTAGCCCTTTGTTAGATGGATAGATCACAGAAATTTTCTACCATTCTGTAGGTTGCCTGTTCACCCTGATGATGGTTTCTTTTGCTGTGCAGAAGCTCTTTAGTTTAATTATATCCTATTGGTCAATTTTAGCTTTTGTTGCAATTGCTTTTGGCCTATTAGTCATGAATTTTTGCCCATGCCTATGTACTAAATGGTATTGCCTAGGTTTACTTCTAGAGTTTTCATGGTTTTAAGTTTTATATTTAAGTGATTAATCCATATTGAATTAATTTTTGTTACCAAAATCTGGCAAGGATACAACAAGAAAAGGAAATTTCAGGCCGATATCCCTGATGAACATCAATGGGAAATCCTCCATAAAATACTGGCAAACCTAATCCAGCAGCACATCAGAAAGCTTATCCACCGTGATCAAGTTGGCTTCATCCCTGGAATGTAAGGCTGGTCCAACATATGCAAATCAGTAAATGTAATCCAGCATATAAACAGAACCAATAACAAAAACCACATGTTTATCTCAATAGATGCAGAAAGGCCTTTGATAAAACTGAACGCTCCTTCATGCTAAAAATTCTCAATAAACTAGGTATTGATGGAACAAAGCTCAAAATAATACATTTTTTTTAGTGACGAATTCTTGCTATGTTTTCCAGACTGGTCTCTTTTTATTAACTTTTAAGTTCTTTTTGTTTCATAAGATAATAGATTTACACAATACCAATTATCTAAAATAATTGAGATTTACTTTATCACCAATCACATAATTATTTTTGTATATGTTTGTAGACTTCTATATACATGCATTAAGTAAAGCTTATTCATTTTATTTTCTTTTACGTTTTCTGATTGTGTTCTGCTTGACCAATCTCTGAGAAAATACATTAAAATTTTATACTATAATGTTATAATCCTCAGTATTTTCTGTTGCATTTTTATATCTTTAATTATTTTTATATTATTTTCAGATATCTTTACAATTTTTAGAATGGTGACACAAATTTAACTGTCAAAATATTTTCTACTGTATTCCCAGTGATGCTTTAAATCTAAAGTTATTCATCTAAAAGTAATAAAACTTTAACTGTCTTTATTTCCTCACCATAAATTACACTGCTGAGTTAATCATAAGAACTCAGGCTGTTTTTGTTAAAGGAAGAGTAGATTTGTTAAGTTTTTATATATAAAAGATTGATAAATGATTTTAAACTCAATATAAAATAAGTATCTTTCAATATGGCATAAAAATAATGCAAAGAATTGAAACACTTAGCAGTTGGTGATTAATTTGAATACTTTATTTCAATCTGATTGCTTTCAATTGTACACACTGTTATAATAAGGATTTGGATTTTGACTACTTGTTTTATCAATAGCTTCTTCTTCCCTAGCCTCTGTTAACCAATCTTTTGGCTGTTGGTCTATTTTAAGATGTTTTGTTTAAGGACTCTGGATTGACATTTTCTAGATTTCTTACCATGATCTAATTTGGTCCTAGGTTCAACTCAATCTCTTTGAACTATTTCCTGTTTATTTAAGATAGGCCTGTTTTGCTGGCAAATCCCCAGACAGAATTTTTGGCCTGCCACCTCTTGGATCCTAGACATTATAATTAGTATAATTTTAAGTGACTCATTATGCTAGCTACAGACATTTTATTCATTTGAAACCAAAAGTTTACTATGTGATACCATAAAATGAAATACCCTTGGCAGCAGCAGGCATCACTGGTACTAATACTTGTGTGAGTATTACTAAATTACCTTTTCTGGCTGGAAATATTCTTTGTAAAAATTTAGATTTTTCCCACAATATTTAAAAATATTAATATTAAATAACTATTAATCCCAAGTAAAATATAAGAGGAAAAGCATAAACCACAAACTTTCCAGTGTGTTTTAAAATGGAAAATTTCTTATTTTACAGATTATATACACATGTATTACTTGCATTTAACAAAATCCAAATATGTTTTGGTGAGATATATTTTATCAAACTGTCAATAATTATTAACTTAATATTTAATTTACTCAAACAGTTGGTAGCCTGTGAAATGACAGAAAAATACTAGAAATGTTCAATTTCACAAAATATTCAGAGGTCATTTAGTTTAATTAATTTTATGTATGCATAATTTATGACACAAATTGCACATACCTAAGTATATTGTCTGAATATTTGTGTTAAATGCATATACCTGTGAGTGCAATTTTGGGGTAATCTGGGTTTTATCAAGAAAATAGCACATTTCTTAAATATTAAAATAAAAAAACCTATATTGAGCTTAGCATATACAACTGCATAGTTATTTTCAAAAATCTCACAGCTACTTATAAAAATGCTTTGTTGTTTGCTTCTTGACAATGACTATGAATTAAAGAAAATATGCGGGAAGTTATAAAAAATCAATTTTTCATATTCAACAGACCCAGGACATTCCACAATGAGAAAAGGAATATAATTTTTTTTTTCTTTTTCAAATTAGGACTTATTACTATAATAGGTAATATTATATCAGTTACCTTTAAGATATAATGAATTGAATTAACAAGTGAAGTAACATTTTCACTACCTAACTTAGATTTAAAACCACATACTCTTAATGCAGAATTTTTAGGAGAATGTTTACCAAACTGTTGTGCATAGATCGCAAACTATTGAAAATGCAGACTCTAAGGACACTAAAACCTGTTTATGATTCCGTGGGAGTGAGACACAGATATTTTTGTTAGAATTCTCTAAGGTAATACAGATTCAAGTAGCTCTAGAACTATTCTTGAGAAATAATGGTAGGAAACTAGTTGTCTAAATATTTTTATATGAGTGATCACATCTCATAAATATGAAAATTAGGTATTATCTTACAATTTTTAAAATATAAAGAATAAAAGATATACACTAAATGACTTGACATAAATGGTACTGGAAAGTTTGAGCTTGGTTAATGTTTCCAGATCATGATTGTGATCTGTATGTTTATCTTAATTTGCTTTGCAGGGCAGTGAGCTTTGGACAAATCCTTGCTTCTCCTAAACTGATACAACTACTTTACTTGAAAATCTTTCAAAATAAGTTTCACATGAAAAATGATAGCTATTCAGTATCTATATGGGTCTGTGATTGATTTCAAATACTCTACCAATATAAGCATCACTTTAGTCTACCATCATCCCTCTTAGCTATATAGGCCTTTGAGAAAATATTTCGTTATTTCCAGTATATGATGAGTAAGAAAAGAACAGCTATGGAAATGTGTATTTAACAGGAGGAAGAGGACAGCTAGTAAGAGAGAGAAAGTGTAATTGAAATGTAACTAATCGAAGCATAACAAAAATCACTGGTAACAGCTTTTTATCACTTCAGTGGAGATTTCAGTCTAACTTGCAATTGCCTATAATTTCTGTACATAAGCTTTCGCTTACTCTCTCATAGGAAACATTTGTGATGTAGAATTATCACCCGAGGTTACAGCACTGTGACATTTTGGAGCTATTCAAGGTTTGTGAAGCACAATAATTATATTTACTAGAAGTCTCTCACCTTTGATACTTATGCACATTAATCATATACACAGAAGACATCTATAAAGTATACAGTCCCAGAATGAAAATAGTGTATTTAAATTGTAGCCTTTATGAACAAAAATGTCTGAAATTTTGAAAATAGGGTAATTCCAACAGATGCTTTTATGTTTTTCTTTAAGTTAGCATAAACACTGATAATGAGGTTTTCTACATAGCATGCTACAACTCAAAAAAAAAATAAGTTTTTGGGAGGCCGAGGAGGGCAGATCATGAGGTCAGGAGATCGAGATTATCTTGGCTAACACGGTGAAATCCCATCTCTACTAAAAATACAAAAAATTAACCATGCGTGGTGGTGGGCTCCTGTAGTCCCAGCTACTCGGGAGGCTGAGGCAGGAGAATGGCCTGAACCTGGGAGTCAGAGCTCGCAGTGAGCAGAAATCAAGCCACTGCACTCCAACCTGGGTGACAGAGCAAGACTCTGTCTCAAAAAAACAAACAAACAAAAAATTATATATATATAATTTTTCATATATATATATATATATATATATATGAAGGTTCTAATTAGGCATATTTTAGTGGAGTGTTAAAAACCTATATATCAATCTAAAATTTTATATATTTTCTGTAACTGAGACAATCAGAATTTTTTTATAGTGTGGTTAATAATAGAAAATTGTAAGTACATGAAAGTGAAATTTGTGAGCTCTGAATGCAAAAGATGCTGCATAGAAATACTTTGAAAACACTATTTCTAAAATTGTGTTGAACCAAAGAGAAAAATCAATACCTAAAAATCTTATTTAGTTATTGTGTTAATAATCATAGAATGTGTTTTTTATGATATATGTACACTAGAAATATAAAAATTTGCGTGAAAACTCTATTTATATTTTTCACAATGACTAAAGTTGCTTAGATGCTGTTTGCTTTATAAATTTTCTTATGTTTCTTGCCATTTGCAAAAGCTCCGCAACTTGAATTACGTATCTCCATGAAATTAAAAATATATAATAGGAAATATACACAAAAATTTACACAAGGACAATTTAGCATTGAAGGATTTAGCAAAATAATTTAAAATATTGCTTTTATTGCATGCTTTATATTTAGTCAAAATAACACATGGCAGATAAAAATTAGATAGTGTAGAATTTTCATAATAATCTAAATTTAAAAATGTCTCTATAAAAAACACTGTTAAGAGAATGAAAAGGCAAGTCATAGACAGTAAGAAAATATTTGTAAAACATATATGCAATACATATTTCTATCCAAAATATATTTAAAAATGATTAAAGCTCAATAATAGAGCAAAAAAAATCAAATTAAATAATGAGTGAAATATCCCAACAAATGTTTTGCCAATGAGTATATTGTATACTAATAAAAAATAAAGAAAAATACTCAAAATTTTTAGTGTTAAGAAAATGTAAAATAAAACAACAAAGAGATGTAACTACACATCTAAAAGAATGGCTGAAGTAATTAAAATAAAACTAACAATACCAACTTCTGGTGAAAATGATAAGCAACAGGAATTTTCATTTATTGATGGTTGGAATACAAAATTATACAGCTGCTTTGGAAGACCGTTTTTGCATTTTCTTACAATGTTTAAATGTATTATTTTCATCCCACTCAAAAGCCATGTTCCCAGGTATTGACCAAACTGATTTGAAAACATGTCCACAAAAAACCTTCATGTGAATGTTTATAGAAGCTTTATTCATTATTAGCGAAAACTAGGAGCAACTAAGATATTTCTCAAAAATGTATGGGTAAGCAAACTGCAAATTGTGTACATCCTCTCAATGTAATGGGTGTTCAGCAATTAAAATATTGAGTTTTCAAGATACAAAATTACATGCATGGGTAAATTTTGAATGCATATTGCTATATGAAAGAAGCCAGTATTGAAAACATTGCAAGTTACATGATTTAATTTCTATGAGATTCTGTAAAATGTAAAACAACGGAGGCAGTAAATATATCAGTGGTTGCCTAGGGCTTGGGGTGAAAATGGGGGTTTGAAAAGTTGCAATGCAGGAGAATTTTATAGGGCGGTGAAACTATTCTATATGATGCCGAAATGGTAGATTGATAATATTATGAATGCCAACACCATAAAATTTTGCAACATGAAAAGTAAACCTTCATGTATGAAAATTTTAGCAAAGTAGTTAGGAGGTCAGAGATTCCCAGGATAAAATGCAGAGTATAATATATTTAGATAAAAAATAATCTAAGTGTATAAAGTGAACAAACACAAAGGGGTAGTGGAAAAAGGTGTTGACTGAAGTAACTTTGGAAATGAGTAAAAACTATAAGACAAAAGATGAACCGAATAGTACAAAAGCACAATATTATATTTTGTAAGTTATTTCCTGCAGGGGTATGGGTAAAGAATTCTGAAGCCAATATGCATATGTATTAGAATTAAACAATGAAATAAATGGATAGCAGATAATGAGGGGAGGTTTCTCACTCTTTGAGTGGAAAGTTTCAGACAAGCATGATGAGAAAGCTAGAACGATCTGTGTGTTTAGAGTTGGCAATAATATGAACTCATGCTTAGCTTAGTGAAGCTAGCTATGGATGCATTAGAAATATTTATAGATATGTTTTATATGCTGGTTCGTATTTTCTTTCTCTGTCAGCTAAGAGAGTTTGGAAGAAAAGACAACCCAGTAGCAACTAACACACATAAATAAATAAATCATATAAAAACCATGATAATGTGGATGTCAACAGGACAAAAGGAGGCAACTGAAAGATCTTCAAATATCCAACATGGAAAAATTTGAGCACTAAAGTAAATAAAGTAGTGCTGAATTATGACCCAATGTATATAATCAATATCAATGTGTCCATGATTGAGTGAATAAATAAATAGAGGAGAATCACAAATATCTATGCAGGAGAATTCTAAACCATTTGTGTAGATACTGTACCCTCAAGGAAATGGGGAGTAACTTCCCACTAAGTGGGTCAGGCCACTTCATTTCAAACAGTACAGTATGAAAAGGCAGAAAGAGAGTAACTTTACAGAGGAGAACCCTAACAAACCCTACGTCACACAAAGTTAACAGTAACTGTGATAAATCATGTTGATGTTTGTAATCTTGATAGGAAGTAATAAGACCATCACTTCACCTCTGTGGTCTTCCTCACCAAAACATATAACCTCAGTCAAATCTTGAGGAAAACATTAAAAAATTTCCAAGTAAGAAATATTCTACAAAATACCTGACCCGTACTCTCAAAATTGTCAAGATGGATGGATGGAGGAAGGATGGAAGGAAGGAAGGAAGGAAAGAAAAGAAAAGTCTGAGAAACAATTTTGTCACAGACAAGAAGAGCCTAAGAAAATACCACAACTAAATATAATGTGGTAACTTGGATGGAATCATGGAATAGAAAACAGATATTAAGTGAAAACTAAGGAAATCTGAATACAGTATAAAGTTAACTAATAACAGTATATGATTGCTAATTGTGACAAACTACAACATTATTATGTTAAATAGGGGAAACCAGTATAAGGTTTATAAAAAATAATTGTACTATCTTTGCAACTTTTCTGTAAAACTAAAACTAAAATAAATTAATAAATAAAATTAATTTATCAAAAATTTAAATCTTTATTCACAAATGCCTCTTTATTTTGGCAAAAACATACTCAATGTTTAGTATAGTCTTCCACGCTTTTAAAAAATTTCATTTAAATTTAAACAAATATTAATTTTTTTCAAAGTAATTTTGAGACTACAAATATGTCAAAGGTGAATATTGACTTTTCTGATTCTAGACAATCTAATACTGCTTTCTTCATGATGGTTGGGCAAAGAGCTTCAATGGATACACTCCCGGCAATCTAAATTTCATTAAATGTTAAATCAACATTCAAAACGTTTCATAATTTGCCTTAAAAGGTATCCTTTTGTGTTATTTTCATTGACGTTCTACTTTTTATTTCATTTTATTTTAAGTTCCAGGATACATGTGTAGGATGTGTAGGTTTGTTACATCCTGCACATGTGCCAAGGTGGTTTGCTGCACCAATCAAGCTATCACCTAGGTATTAATCCCAGCATGATGCACGTCTTATATTGACAGTTGGGAACTTACCATTTTCCAGACATGAAACAGAGATAACTTCCTCACAACTACTTCACGCTTAGTGATAGTAAAGTGCTCCTGAATAACAGTCAACTCTTTACATGAGATGCAATTACTGAGAACACAACCCCACTCTGACTGAGGGATCATTGGCCTCCCCGTAATATTTGATGCCATCATTATACTTAAAAGCAGTTTACATTTGTTGGTAAAATAACATTACAGGAGATGATATTCTATACCATTATCATTTGAAGAGAAAAACAAGAGTTGGTGTTTTACTCTATTAAGTGTAACCCTTTATGTGAGAACATACAGGAAAACAGAAAGTCGAGGAAATTATACAATTTTTTATGAGAAATTAGAGCCAAAGATGTGAATAACACCTGTTTCAAGATTGATAAGAAATAATGAAATTTAGGGATATTTATAATATTTGAATTTGATAGAGGTTAGACAGAAGGAATCCATACTTAATTTCTTAGAAGAAAAAACAAACATGAAGCAAAATAAAAGTATAAATATTCGAAATATTTCAAATAAAAAAGAGAAAGACAATTCTGAGGTTATTTAATCTTCAATTAACTATAACATGCATAAATACTTCATCTACTTTTCCCCCATTAAAAGCTCTTTACCATTCTCATGCTTTCCCAGTGAGAAAAATTTCTAAATTTCTTAACTTTTTAAAACATGTGATTAACATTTTACTCTTACAATCTTTTAATCTGAATCCAATCTTTTCTAGACATAAAGAAAAAGGTATACTCGAATACAGGAGACTGTACAAACCTTACAGGTCTGACTTTTACATGAATTTGTCTGTGAAGACAGAGAATTCATTCTAAAATACTCAGAAAACCCAAAAGAGATGGATGTCTTACTTAACGTTATGTAGAAATCAATGTCATGTCTTAGCAATATTCACATTGTTTTACTTATTTGTTTCTGTTATTGCAGTAGATACAAACTCTTAATGCATATGATTTATAGAAGGAATTTCACATTTTAAATCAAGTCCTATGTTTACTATTTTTTTTTTTTTTTTTCTAGTCATGGATTGCCTGGGGCTGGGGTGACGTCGAGATTAACTAAAGGAAGCTGAAAGGACTTTCTGGGATATTGAAATGTTCTCTATCTTGATTGTCTCTATTGTTATCTCAGTATATACAGCTGTGAAAACTAATTGGTACACATTTTTATGTTAATTTATTCATGGAATTGATTTTAGGAAACTTTACAAAAATAAAAATAATCTTTTAAAATAACAATTATTACCTATTTTTTAATCAATCTGATGACTCTTTTGAGTCATTTGGTATGAATTAATCAATCTGATATAACTCATATCAATTATATGCAATATGATTTATATATTAATATAACTATATATTTAGTTACAAATAATATATTGTTTATATCAATTATATATAACTATATAGTTACATCTCTTATAATTGTTCAAAAAAAAATTTCCTGAACCTAGATGATGCTGAAATTCTCACGATTCTGTTAATGGAAAATTTAGTAATTTACCATGAACTCGAGCCTGTGAAATAAGAGATTATCTACATATACATTGTATATGCTTATCGTTAATTAATCTTTCTAATTTCTAGAATTAGTCATTAATATATTTAGCAAAATTCTATTATTTTTATGTTTTCCTATGTACTGTTATTATATAAACAAAATATAATAATGATGTGATGATGGCAACAGATTTTTGTAATAAAACAAGAAAATATTTTTTGCTGACTTGTAAAGCCAAACATAAGGATGATATATTCCACCGTCAAATAAGTTTAGAAAATATTTAGTTCAATAATTTAAAACAGAATTCTGTACTGCAGAACTTCTTAGGACTTTAATATAGTCACATGTTCCATGATTCATTATAAGTAAAAATATACTGTGCACTATTTCTCATTATTTGAAAACAGAATATTTTTGTATGTAGCATTTTTCTTTTCCTCTGGTTTGTGCAATAAGTTTTTCAAGAAACTGATGTAAATATTTCCATTCCCCAAAGGCACACTCATGTTTTTACATATTTTTTATTTCTGTGGAGGGGTGCACTGAAAAATCGCTATTAGCAACTGTGCTCTCGTACTTTAAACACTAATCTTGAGTAAAAGGGAAATTGAATGTCCTAAGTGGTTTATCATTTTAGAAGACTACACATGGGAGTGACATAAATTATAGATAGTTTATATCGGTTATACTAATTTGCATTCAAATCCTCACTCTTGCTAACTATTCACAACAAAGTAATTGATATATATATTACAAACTTTCCATATATGTGAGTTTCAGTCTTTCCCAATACATGCAAGCAATAGCCCTATTGTTTATCAGCTTTCTAGAAGCATGGCTATCTCTTTGTTGCCTCTGAGAGAAGACACAGAAACACTTTGTTATTTTAGTTTAGCATGATCAATAATTTATATTCTTCTGAATACATGCATTTCTATCCCACTTTTCTATTTAATTATAAATTCCTTTAAGAGCATTACTATGAGTAATACTTAATCCATTACTATTTGTTTTTGTATCCTTACCACTCTCCCAGAACATGTAACTAAATATCAAATACATATTAGTGCTCCAAAAATTTGTATACGGTTAGAAGGTGTATTGTCTTATTTTCCAACTTTTTAATCAGAGAATTTGATATGATAGATGTGGATTTTGTCCTTGAATTTATGTTTTCAGAGGATAATTTGGCTTCAATTATGATAAAAATATGTATTTGGTTTTGGTAAGTTTTTCTTGAAATTTACCTATGCAGATTAACACCCTTCATGATTTAGCTGTGAATATACATATATGCATACACACACACACACAAATATATATATATTTACATATTATTTATTTACATATACTATTATTTATATATAACACACATATATATGTGTATATATCATTGTATATGTCTAAACACATATTGTATATATAAGTAATTATAGTTGTATATATAAAAATACTATTATACATATACTATATTTACTTTATATAGATGATATATAATATACTAATATATGTATATATTGTATATATACATGTCCAATATATATTTTTATATACACATTGTATATAACATGTACATATTTTATGTACATATTTAGTACATAATGTATATATCCTATATATACTGTATATACAATATGGTTTTGCTCTGTGTCCCCACCCAAATCTCATCTTGGCGCTCCCATAAATCCTATGTGTTGTGGGAGGGACTCGGTGGGAGATAATTGAATCACAAGTACAGTTTACTCCATACTGTTGTCATGGTACTGAATAAGTCTCATGAGATCTGATAGTTTGATGAAGCAAAACCTGTTTTGTTTGGCTTTCATTCTCTCTCTTGCTGCTGCCATGTGAGACAAACCTTTCACCATCTGCCATGATTGTGAGGCCTTATCAGCCGTGTGGAACTGTACATCCAATAAACCTCTTTCTTTTGTAAATTGCCCAGTCTCAGGTATGTCTTTAGCAGCAGTGTGAAAAACAACTAATATAGTAAATAGGTATCAAGAGTGGGGCATTACTGACAAGATACTTTAAAATGTGGAAGTGATTTGGAACTGGGTGACTGGCAGAGACTGGAACGGTTTGGAGGGCCCAGTTAAAGAAAGAAAAATGTGCGAAAGTTTGGAACTCCCTAGAGACGTGTTGAATGGCTTCACCTAAAATGCCAACAGTGACATGAACAACAAACTCCAGGCTCAGATGGTCTCATATAGAAACGAGGAACTTGTTGGGAACTAGAGCAAAGGTGATTCCTGTTATGTTTTAGCACCAAGACTGGTGGCATTTTGTCCCTGCCCTAGAGATTTACGGAACTTTGAACTTGAGAGAGATGATGTAAGGTATCTGGTGGAAGAAATTTCTAAGCAGCAAAGCATTCAAGAGGTGACTCGTGTGCTGTTAAAGGCATTCAGATTTATAAAGACAACAGAGAATGAAAGTTTGGAAAATTTGCAGCCTAAAACTGTGATGGAAAATAAAAATCCCATTTCTGAAGAGAAATTTAAGCTGGCTGTAGAAATGTGTATTAGCAACAAGGAGCCAAATGTTAATCAGTGAGACAATAAGGAAAATGTTTTCAGAGCATGTCAGAGGTCTTCACTTCAGGCCCTCTCATCATAGACCTGAAAGTTTAGGAGGAAAAAAAAATGGTATCATGGGCCAGGCCCAGGGTCCCTCTGCTGTATGCAGTCTAGGGACTTGGTGCCTTGTATCCCAGTCAGTCCAACCATGACTAAAAGGGGTCAAGATAAAACTCAAACTGTTGCTTCAAAAGGTGTGAGCACCAAGCCTTGATAGCTTCCACGTGGTGTTGAGCCTGCAGGTGCACAGAAGTCAAGAATTGAGGTTTGGGAACCTCCATGTAGATTTCAGAAGATGTATGGAAATGCCTGGAGGCCCAAGCAGAAGTTTGCCGTAGGGATGGAGTCCTCATGGAGAACCTCTGCTAGGGCAGTGCAGAAAGGAAATGTGGTGCCAGAGACCCCACACAGAGTCACTACTGCGGCACTACCTACTGGAGCTGTGAGAAGAGGCTCACTCTCCTCCCGACCCCAGAATGGTAGAAACACGGACAGCTTGCACCATGCACCTGGAAAAGCCACAGACAATGCCAGTCTGTGAAAGCAGCTGAAAGGAAGGCTGTACCCTGCAAAGCCACAAGGGCAGAGCTGCCCAAGACCATAGAAGCCCACCTCTTGCATCAGCGTGACCTGGATGTGAGATGTGGAGTCAAATAAGATCATTTTGGAGCTTTAAGATTTGACTGCCACACTAGATTTTTGACTTGCGTGAAGCCTGTAGTCTCTTTGTTTTGACCAATTTCTTCCACTTGGAATGGCTGTATTTACCCAATGCCTGTACCTCAATTGTATCTAGGAAGTAACTAACTTGGTCTTGATTTTGCAGGCTCATAGGTGGGAGGGACTTGCCTTGTCTCAGATGAGACTTTAGACTGTGAACTTTTGAGAAAATGCTAAAATGAAATAGGACTTTGGTGGACTGTTGAGAAGGCATCATTGGTTTTGATGAATAAAAGTTTTAAAAGCCTAACTAATATCCAAAATATTATTCCATAAATTTACCATCTTTTTATTAATAAGACAATTGATACAACAAGACATGAGATTTGGGAAGGGCCAGGGACAGAATGATATGGTTTGGCTCTGTGTTCCTGCTCAAATCACATCTTGTAACTCCCATAATTAGCACATTATTATGTGGAGGGACTTGGTGGGAGATAGTTTAATCATGGAGGAGGTTTTCCCCATACTGTTCTGACGGTAGTGAATAAGTCTCACAAGATCTGATGATTTAACAAGGGGAAACCCATTTTACTTGACTCTCATTCTCTCTCTTGCTGCTGCCATGTGACACATGCCTTTCACCTTCTACCATGATTGTGAGGCCTCTCCAGCCACATGGAACTGTAAATCCAATAAATCTTTTTTTTTTTTTTTTTT
>NC_045434.1:116796543-116830108 GCF_002776525.5 Piliocolobus tephrosceles | reverse complement strand
AAAGAATAATGAGTCATTAGAGACAAAAACATGAGCCCTGATTATCTAACATGAACATCTATAACCCTTTTCCTTGATATTTCCTCATAGTTAATACGAATTCACTTCTGTTAGTGATGCCAAGATTCTTGAGGACTGAAGGTTGAATAAAGTTTCTCAACAGATGTTGATGTCCTAAACCAGCGTACCTGTGAATGTGATCTTTTTATACAATAAGGTCTTTGCTGATTATCAAAATAAGAAGAGGTCATTAGGGTGGGCTCAAATCTAATACAACTGTGTCTTTACAAAAAGGGAAAAATTTGAAACTGAAGCAGATACTTACAAGAGCAGTGCCATATAAACCTGAAGAAAGAGATCTAAGTGAGATGAAGGCAAAAATCTAAGGTAATCATCTACCAGCTAGTAAATGTCAAAGATTTCCAGCAAACTACTGGAAACTAGGATAAACACATGGGAAAAACTCCCCTTAATAGCTCTTGGAAGGAACCAACCCTGCAGTGATATTGGTTTTAGACTGTTAACCTCCAGAAATTTGAGATAATATATTACTGTTTAAGGCATCCACTTTGTGAAATTTGCTATGGGAGCCCTAAAAAAAATGAATACACTGAAAGAGTAACTAAGATGACTTAGTAATACTGTAGCGAAAGGTTGTTCAATTCACCAAGACTGACACATGTAGAAATAGAGAACCTGAACAGACAGATAATGAGTAAACGATCAAAGCAGTAATTTTGTCATTAAAAGTAATGGCAAGGCCAGGTGCGGTGGCTCACGCCTGTAATCCCAGAACTTTGGGAGGCTGAGGCAGGCAGATAATGAGGTCAGGAGATCGAGACCATCCTGGCTAACACGGTGAAACCCCGTCTTTACCAAAAATGCAAAAAATTAGCCGGACGTAGTGGTGGGTGCCTGTAGTCCCAACTACTTTGGAGGCTGAGGCAGGAGAATGGTGTGAACCCGGGAGGCAGAGCTTGCAGTGAGACGAGATCATGCCACTGCACTCCAGCCTGGGCGACAGAGCGAGACTCTGTCTCAAAAAAAAAAAAAAAAGTAATGGCAAAAAAATACAATTACTTTTGCACCAACCTAATAAAAAGTCTCCCATTAAAGAAAAGACCAAGACCAAGACTTGATGCATTCATTACTAAATTCTATTAAACAATCAAAGAAGTAACACTAATTTTCTCAAACTATTTCAAAAAATTGAAAAGGAGACAGTATTTCCAGACTCACCAGATACCAAAACTAGATAAAGGCACCACAAAAATTAAAACTACAGTATTTCTATTAAGCAAATACTATTGCTTAATAACTGAAACAACAATTTGAATTTGTTTTTCATTAGCCTTTTAATAGGCTAATAAATCAGACCCCCAATATTTCCAGCTTTGTTATATATTGTCTGTAATTACTGCCGCACTGTCCCTTAACTAAAAATATGTATATAAAAATTTATAAAGGATCTGGAAAAGAAATAAAATATTTACCACTACTAAATGTTCAAATAAAAAATTAAAATCTAACATGTGTTTTCTTAAATTGACTAATATTCAGCACAGTAAAAAATTCTAGAGATAACCAGTGCTGCAGACTGGAACAGTATTACTGCTTTAAGTATGTATTATCAGTTGAAGAAGGGGTGGGGTGGGCTAGATTGTCATATTTTCTTATTTCATTAAGTCTTTTTTATTTTCTTCAATGAGCCTACTTCTCAGATCTTTCCCATAGTTGTTTTTTTTTTTTTTTTTCCCCCAAAATTTACATATTGACTACATTGGTCAGTGCTAGATTATCTGTGCATCTTAAAAGAACTGCTACAGCTCAGCCTCCATTTTTATCTGGATCTGGTGATGGGGGCAGTGACCCATTTGTGTTCAGAACATCAAAGCTCTTCTCAAATAAACTGTCTGTAGTTGAAACACAGTGTAATAAAGTTCAAGCTTAAGGATACTATTAAAAAAAATTGGAGATTTTGATGATAAATCAAAATAAAGCCGGCAGTTCTATGGGAGCAACAAAATAAATCACAAGTCAGCAGTTTGCCATGGAAAACTAAGGATAGAAACAGCTAAGAACTCTCCTGTGGTCAGAGTAAATATTGACCTTAAAAATACTTACATAAAGGGTCCTACATTTAGTTTATACTCTACAATTGTGTCTAAAATAATAAGGCAAGCAACTGGCAATTAGTGGTGTCTAATAGTTGGCTGTGATACTAAAAGAATCAGACAGCCTAACAGAAAGATTAGGAAAAGAGACAAAGAGAGTTCTGCTAAAATCACTGTTATTCCATAGTTAGCATGTGCACAGGCAAGGTTGTAGCCTCTGAGGATTGACATCATAGGCTTTATCCTGTGGTGAAAATATACATCACTAAAGGAGTCAATCCAAGTCACTAAACTAACAACCAAGCAAATACAAATTAACAGCAAATGTTAATTTTTTACTTTTTTTTTGTTAAAATGTTTATTTTTTACTGAAAAATGTAAAGATATATAAAGACATAAGATATGTCTTATATGTAAAGATATAAGATATATACAGAAACATAAAATGGTGGCTCATGCATAGGAAAAGAAAAAGAGTAGACAATTAAAACTGTGAAAGGACCAGATGTTTGATGTAGCAAACAAAGATGTCAAAGCAACCGGTATGAATATGTTCAGAAAACTAAAGGAGGCCATGATGAAAGAAGCTATAATAGAAGGTATCATGATAATATATCAGCAAATATAGAATAATAAATAAAAATTAGAAAACAGAATCACATAAAAATTCTGGTATCGAAAGGTAAAATATCTGAAATAAAACATTTATCAGAAGACTCAATGGTGGGTTTAAACCTGCAGAAAAATCAGGGTACTCAAATATACGTTGACAGTTATTTTACTACCTGAAAAGTAGAGAGAAAATAAAATAAGGGGAAATGAGGAGAGCATCAGAATGTGGAGCACGATTCAGCACACTAATGTATGAGTAAGAAGAGTATCAAGACAGAGATAAAAAGGGAGCAGAAAAAATATTTGAAAAAATAATGGCTGAAAACTTCCCAAATTTGGTAAACATAAATGTATACATCCAAGAAGCTCAATAGACAAGTAGGATGCACACAAAAAGAGCCGTATATAGACACATAATAGCAAAACTAAGACCAAAGATAAGCAGAAAATATTGAAAATGAAGTGAAAAATAACTCTATGTACAAAGGAACCCGTATAAAAATTACACATGGCTTTCCACCGGAAACAACAGAAGTCAGAGACAGTGAGAGGAAATATTCAAAGTACTGAAAAAAAATAAAAGGTCAATCAAATATGTTATATTTAGCAAAACTTTCTTTCAATAATGTAAATGATTCAAAGTGGTTTAAATTTATTAACATTCAACAGTAGGAAAACAAGCTAATTAAATAACAGTGAACCTGACATGCAAATAATTTGAAATTTCTCATTGCTGTTTTTGCTGCAAGAAAATATCTGAAAAGCTGAAAATCCACAATTCTTTTTAGATCTGTCAGAGCCCTGAGGTTGCACGACAAACCACTGAGATGGCAGAAACAGAAGATACACTTTAACAAATGTAAGAGTAGAAATTCTGGCCAAAATGGAATTAAACTAGAAATTAATAACAGAAAGATAGCTGGAAAATTCCCCAGTACCTTGAGATAAAAGAACACACTTGTAAATAACACATTTTTTTAAAAAAGAAAAAAGGCTTAAGAGAAATTATAAAATATTTTGATGCAGCAAAGGTAGTACTTAAGGAGATATTTGTTTATTGAATGCATATATTACAAAAGGGAAAACATCTTACACTAATAATCTAAACTTCCATTTTAGGAAACTCAAAAACAAGAACAATTTAAATTCAAAATAAACAAAATAGGAGAGAGAATACCAGAGCAAAAATCAATAAAATTAAAAATAAGAAACTGGCAGAAAAAATGAACAAAACCAAAATCAGATTATTAAAAAAATAATAATTACAAACTTAGTCCCCAGGATAATCAAGAAAAAAATAAGAGAAGATAAGGTTTATTAATATCAGAAATGAAAGAGGGAAATCGCTGTTGATATGATGGATAACAAAGGCATTTCATGAACAGTTCTATGCCCATAAATTTGATGGTCTATATAAGTTGAATCAATTCCATGAAAAACAAAATCTATCTAAACCCACATAAGGATAAATAGATAATCTGAATATATATATATATTAAATAAACTAAATCAACAGCTAATATCCTTCCAAAATAGAAGGCACCAAGCCCAGGTATTTTCACTGGTGAATTCCACCAAACATCTAAAGTATAAATTATACCAATTCTCTACAGTATCTTCCAGAAAATATAAGCAAATGGAACTTTTCCTTACTCATGCTATGAAACCTCTAATAACAAAACTAAATATTGTTATGAAGGAAAAATGTAGACCAACATCTTTCATGAACACAGATGCAAAAACCATCAAGGCATTGGCAAAAGAATGGACAAATAGATCAAGGGAACAGAATAGAGAGCCCAGAAAGAGTAGATCCCCTGATGTTTGACAAACAATTAATTAGAAAGGATAGTCTTTTAATAAATGTTGCTAGAACAACTGGGCATTCACATGCAGAAAACAAATATCGCTCTAGACACAGTTTTTACATCTTTCACAAGAATTAACCTCCAATGGATCTTAGTCCAACATGTAAATGCAAAATTATGTTATTTCTGGAAGATAGCAGAGAAAATCAAAGTAACGCTGCATCTTTCCAAAATGCTGGGATTACAGGAGTGAATCACTACACCTGGCCAGCCATACATTATTAAATAAGCCACCAAAAACAAACAAACAAACAAATATGTTGGATTTCATTAAAATTAAAAATTTTGCTCTGCCAAAGACACTGCACAGAGAGTAGAGAACCATTAATGTTAATATTAAGGTTAATACTTAAAAGAATATTATTATAGCACACTATAAATATATTCTTGCTCTACTTTCTTCTCTCAGCTTCTTTAAACATATATACATGTAAACATATATGCTATTGTGGGGATTTTTTCACAAAAATGGTGAAGAGCTAATAATGATATGTAGGTGTAACTTTTCTATGTAACATCACTAATTTAATCCATTAATCCCTGAATTAAGGTATGATAAATCTGAAGTCAGTTCTGTTGTCTATGAGAAGAAACCTTAGAGCAACATTAAGAAAATAACTAAAAATATTTAATGACAAAAATCACTTAAAAAGCTACACTAGAAAATCTTCACTAATGCAAGAAAAACCAGCAAAGATGAATAGAGGAACCCAAAATACATAAGACATACAGAAAACAAAAAGAAGGATAGCAGACAGGCATAAGTTCAACTTCAGACTTCACTGAAATACAATTTGCCTGATAAATATTTTCATGCTATTTCCTTTATTAGATGTAATTTACATTGAAAAATGTATTTGTATGTGTTAGCATTTTGAAATCTGTGTCTATATTTTTATTCTTATAAGTGATAAAACTTAGAGAATTAGGGAAAGTCAAAACAAAACAAAACAAAACAAAAAACGTCCCCAGTGTCATTCATCAGGTTCTTGACAGAGCTCAAATCTGAGTTCAGAGCCCTGCTCTCCAGCACAGCTACATTTCAGAACTTCACGGAGCTACTTGCATTCAGTTGTACAGTGAACAGATTCTTAGGGTGAACTCCGTCATCTTTGCCTCCTGGCATTCATGCTCTTGTGTGATCCCTTCCTTCAGTGGGTGTAAGACTTGTGGTTTTCTTATAACAAATAGAATATGTCAGAGATGATCTGGTATGTGATTTCATGTAGGCGATTATGTGCTTACGTTAAATAAAATTGCAGTGTCCATCTTCCTGCAACTTCTCTGTCTTTTGCTGATTTTGAGAAAACAAGTGACATTTTTGAGAGACCCTAAAACACAAATAACTACAAGAACTGAGATTGAATTCCAGTTGATATTATGCAAAGGTCTCCAACAAATAGTAAGAAAACCTTCATCACCTGACAAAAATAATAAAATAAAGTCATTTATTTTCTATTGCATGTATACATACCACAGTTTGTTTACCCACTCATACACTGTTGGACATTTGAACTGTTTCCACATTTTGACTATTATTAATAGTGATGATATGAATGAATATGTGTGTGCATGTATTTGTTTGACTACCTGTTTTTAATTCTCTAGAGTATATTCCTCGGAGTGGAACTGCAGAGTTACATGTAATTCTATGTTTAACTGAGGAATCCCAAAACTGTTTTTCAATACTAATTGAACTATTTTACATTACTACCTGCTACAGTATAGATGAACCCAGAGAACATCAAGCTAAGTGAAAGAAGGCAGACACACAAGGTCACATATTGTATGATTCCATTTATATGAAATAACCAGAATAGGTATAAGCATAAAGAATTAATGTAGACTGGTGGTTGCAACCCAGTGGAAAAAGGAAGAATGGGGAGCAACTCCTTCATGGATCTATTTCCTTTTGGGTGATAAAAGTATTTTGGAATTAGATGCAGGTCATGACGATAAAACATTTTGAATGGATTAATTTACACTCAAGCATTCACTTTAAAATAGTTAATTTTATGTTATGTGAATTTTACATTGACTGACAAAACAAAACTAAACAAAGACATTGTAAATCTTTTATTTGCTCAATGTGCTGGCTGTCTCCACTCCTACCTTTAACAGCATACACAAGTCTCTTCCCACTCTCTTTCCAGTATCACAGTAAAGATAATGAAGCTTTCTGCTAACTCTCATACCTGTAGTTGATTAATTCAAAGAAGAATACAGTAGTGCAAACTTAAACACTGCAGACTTCCAAAAAATTATGTTAATATGCTACTCTATTAAAAGTAACTTGAAATATCCATCCAGATTTATCAGTAGTCTCTTTTTCTTTGACTCTTATTTGCCACCTTAAGGAATTATTTGCATAATCTTCATAATATTTGCACTGATATGTATTTTTTACGTAATAAGATCAGTATTATAAATGGAAGAAGACAAAGATTTGATTATCTGATGGAATGCTTCTTTTTTGGCATTGTCTTCGGCAGTCAATAAGAAAATTAATAATTCTGGATAAAAGGATCTTATTTCACAGATAGTTTTCAGAATAGGTGAAAAATTAGAGAAGCTCAGAGAATAAAGAGAAACCAATATTTTTTTTTAAGTAGCTGAAAACAAAGAAATGTTATACCACAAGCCAGTTTAGACAACACCACTGCTGATGGTCATATGAAACCTTAGACTCCCCTATGTCACTGGACTCACTGCTAATGTGACACCCTCAATGAGTGACACTATTAAATATCACTGCTTTTATAATAAATAATTACTGTACCTAGTTTCTACCTACCTGAATCCTGAAGATGTTTGAGTTAATGAAAATGATTTAACATTATTTTAGATTGACATATAATAATTCTACATATATATGGGTATATAGTGATGTTTTCATACATATAAGGCATAGTGACTAGGTCAGAGTAATTAGCCTATCCATCATCTCAAATAGTTACTATTTCTTTATGTTAGGAACATTCAATATTCTCCTTATAGGTATTTAGAACTATGTATCATGATAACTATGGTCATAGTTCTATACCTAGAGTTGTATAGAAAACCAGAATTTATTCCTCCTATGTGTAACTTGATATCCTCTTACAAATATGTCTATATTCTTTCCTTCCCCCTATGTTCCCAGCCTGTAGCATCCTCTGTTCTGCTTTTTACTTCTATGAGATCAACATTTTTAAACTTCCACATATGTGAGAACATGCAGTGTTAAACTTTCTGTTCCTAGCTTATTTCACTTAAAATAATGTCTAGTTTCATCCATATTGCTGCAAATGACAGGATTTCATTTGTTTAATGACTGAAGAGTATTTCATTTTGCATATATACCGTATTTTCTTTATCCATTCATCTTTCATTGGACATCCAAATTGATTCCATATCTTGGCTAGTATGAATAGTGCTGCAACAGACATGGGGTGAGGGCAGATGTCTCTTTGATATACTGATTTCTTTTCCTGTGGATAAATGTTCAGTAGTGAGATTACTAGATCATATGGTAGTTTCATTTGTAGCTCTCGGAAGAACCTCCCTATTGTTCTCCATAGTAGCTATACTAGTTTACCTTCCCACCAACAGGGTATAAGAGTTGTTTTTCACCTCATGCTCACCGGCATTTGTTATTTTTGTTTCTTTGATCATAGCCATTCTAACTGGGGAGAGATGATACCTCATTGTTGTTTTGATTTGCATTACCCTGATGATTAGTGATGTTGAACATTTTTTTCATGTATTTGATGATCATGTATATTTCTTTTGAGTAATGTCTATTCAGATTATTTGCCATTTTTTATGGCTATTGCAATGTTTTATTCCCTTGTATATTCTGGGCATGAATCCCCTGTCAAATGAATAGTCAGCAAAGATTTTCTCCTATTCTGTAGGGTTTTTTTTTTTTTTTCCCCCACTCGATTGTTTCCTTTGCCTTGAAGAGCTTTCTAGTTTGATATAATCACATTTGCTTGTTTTTGCTTTCATTGCCTATAATTGTAAAGTCTTACCCCCAAAATATCTGCCCAGACCAATGTTCTGAAATGTTTTCCCTGTGTTTTCTTGTAAGAGTTATATTGTTTTAGCTCTTATATGTAGATCTTTGATCCATTTTAAGTTGATTTTTCTATAAGAGGAGAGACGCAAGTCTTGCTTAATTCTTCTGCATGTAGATATCTAGCTTTCCCAACACCCTTTATTGGAGAGACTATCCTTTCCACAGTGGATGTTCTTGGTGACTTTGTCAGGAATCAGTTAGCTATAGATATATAGATTAATTTCTGGGCTCTCTATCCAGTTCCTTTGGTTGATCTGTCTATTTCTATGTGAGTACCATGCTGTATTGGTTAGCATGGCTTGGTACTATAGTTTGAAATCTGATAGTGTGATGCCTCCAGCTTTATTCCTTTTGGTCAATATTTATTTGGCTGTTTAGACTCTTTGGTGGTTCTATAAAAATTTTAAGTATTTTTTTTCTATTTCTGTGAACAATGTCACCGATATTTTGATAGGGATTTCATTGAATCTGTATATTGCTTTGTGTAATATTGTCTTTTTAATGATATTAACTCTTCTGATGCATGAGCATGAGATGCCATTCCATTTGTTTGTATCCTTTTAAATTTATTTCATGAACAATAGCATTTTGTAGCTTTGCTTATAGAAGTCTTGTATCCCCTTGGTTATATTTGCTCTTGGGTGATATTTTTCTTTTATAGATATTGTATATGGGATTGCCTTCTTCATTTTTTTTTAAGATATTTTGTTTTTCTTGTATAGAAACTCTAGAATTTTTGCATGTGATTTTGTATTCTGCAACATTGAATTTGTTGTGGTAGAGTCTTCAGATTTTTCTATATGTAAGATGATGTCTGCAAACAACGACAACTTGACATCTTCCATTCCAATTTGGATGTTTTTTTATTTCTTTCTTGCCTAATTGCTCAGGCTAGATTAAACATATTTAAATGATTATTTGTATATGATTAAGATTGTTATTTTGCAAGTGATCCATTGCTTTAATTAAATTTATCAATTTCAGGATGAAGACATAGTAAAACATTACAATACATTAATCATTATTCTCTCACTTTAACATAGCAAGTTGTTTATAAGCACTATTGAACTACCAAACACATCTATTTCACTAAATAAATATAATTTCAACATTTAATTTGTAAAGTCTAAAATGTAGGTAGCTACTACATATGCAAACTAAGCCATAGTCCATACAAATTAATTGAGAAAAAAAATTAAGACACAACTGGAAACTTTCTATTTGCATTTAATATCTCAATGCTTGAGAATAATTATGAGACTAGAAGGCAATGGCTGCATCTTGGAATTAGATTTGTAGACAAAAGAACTGAAACTATTTAAAAATATCAAATCTTTGGAAGAATCTTTTATGTTTTTATGAGGTTTTGAAGCTTTTTCTCCAGGCGCCAATACTAAAGGATTATTTTTTTTTTTTTCCATATGACAGCTACTTCACAAGATTTTGTAAAACTTGTGAAAAAAAAATTTAAAAGAGAGAAAAACTGAGGTTATCTCAAAAGTATATACCAGTTGGTTCTGTTATTGTTTTTGTTGTTTCCTCAGGTGAGAAAGTCATGAAGAAAGCCTGAATTGAAATGGAATAATAGTTTTGATTATAATTCAAGGGGCTCTATAACCAGAAGTAAACAGGATTAGAATGTTCAAATATAACCCATAAGGCTCTATAACAAATGTCTTTGCCTTACTAAAATAGAAATAAGAAATGATTACCAGAAAATATTTCTTACATTCAAAATTAAAATATTTTTCTCCATTTTATCAATCTTCCTAACCTAGAATAAAGGTTTTTGATATGCATGCATCTAGAGAAAATATATAAAATAAATAAAACATAGATGTATATCTCTACCTTATAAAATTTTATTTATTAGTCTATTATTTTTATAAAATGTCACTATATATATCACCTAGAAATACATACTTCAGTTAATTGAATTTTCTTTTAGAAATTAATGAATGCATTTAGGGTCTTATTCCCAGGATTGTAATATAACAGAAAAATTAGTTCTACCACATTAAAATGAGCATCAACTTGATCAATTCATTTTATAAAACTGAAAATATTAACCCAACATTATATTTTCTGAATTAAAGTTTTATGTCAACTCCCATTGTAGATTTTCATTCAGTAAATAACATAGTTCCCTTAGCTTCCTGGACTTTTTGATTTTCTAATCACTGTAATAGAATATTACAACTGTCTTTATTAATTAATTATAGTGTGGAAGTGTCAAATGAGTAAAAGAGAAGATAATTATCATATTTTCAACTGTAACCTTTTATATATTCACAGCAAATACCTGGTGAATTTTCATTTAAACTAATGCTAACTATTGATCAAAGATGGGTTCAATTTCTTGTAATATTAGTCTTTAGTTCAGGGTTGAAAACATTAGGACACAATATTCTCAGCTGTAACATACCAGAAACCAAAAACGGCCTTTGAAAGAGTTCTCAGAAGTCAGTAAGGACACCCACATAATCTTGCACTATGTACTTGGCTTGTATACCAAATACTGACTAAAAGATTTTATTTCTGTGGTTTCAATTCAGTTGTGCTATAATAAGAGTCCTTGCCACTATTAATGTGTAAAAAAAAGACTTCCGAGGTGAATATCTTTAAGCAACATATTCTCAAAACAGAAATAACTTTTTTAAAAGTACAGTACATGCTCTATTTCATGGGCTCTTTTACTAGAACAAGACTATATACCTCTTCTGTTTAAATTAGCAAGTTTCAAACTACTTTTTTAAAATTTATTTCTAGAAGTGACATTATATAACAGGTATCCACCATGTACAGGAAGGTGATCAAAATGATTTAAGATATTTGGGTACTAGAAAAATCATGGTAATGTTTCATTTTTTTAATATCAATAGGATCAAATAAATATTAATGGAGAAAATAACAGAGAGACAATAGCAAATGGTGCAGACCACAGTGAATTAGAGAATACAGGTGCCATTTAAACTGTAAACATTCAGCTCCAATACATTACTAACCTGTGGCAATGTGGGCACAGTGCTTATAGACTTTTCTTCTTTATCTCTTTTTTTTTCCCCTCAGAGAAACAGTCTCTGGATTGGTATGTATAATCAATAAATTCTTAAATTCTCATACAAGAGCTCACTTTGTAACAGTTCTTTTAACGATATGTAAGACATGCAGAACCATGAGACAACTAAATAAATATCACAGATTACCAATTTATATTCTCTGGTTTTGACAATTCAGAAAGAACTCACTTTTTCACCAGTGTTTGAAACAACTAGCAAAGATTTCATCATTAATTAGAATACAGAATACAGTGGTTTAAAAAAGTCAAGGAATATAAAACACCAAAAGTGAAGCCTCATGTAAAATATGTACTTTAAATGATAATGATTTGTCAATGCAGGTTTATCAGTTGTAGGAAATGTGCCAATCTGGTGAAAGATGTTGATAATGGAGGAAGAGTATACATGGGGATAGGGAATACATGGGGGTAGGGGGTACATGGGAATTCCATGTATATCCCACCCGATTTTTCTGTGGGCCTAAAATTGTTTTAAAATACACATGTATTTTAGATGTGTATTTATTATTTAAATAAATAAATAGACTATACCGCCTATATGCATATATTTTTATTACCACATGAGAAAATAATGCAATATAACAGGAAAGCCTTTCTAAAGAACCATGTTTGTGAATTACTTTCCCTTTTTTACTTTCTCAGTAATTTCCATGATTTCCAAATAAACAACATACTACAAATATTTTCACGTTTTATACTCATTTATACCTCATATATCATCCTGATTGTCTTAGTCCATTCCTGCTGCTATAACAAAATATCTTAGACTGAGTACTATGTAAACAACATGAATTCATATCTCATAGACCTAGAGACTGAGAAGTCCAACCTCAAGGTGTGTAATGCTTAATATTGAATGTCAACTTGATTGGATTGAAGGATGTAAATTATTGTTCCTGGCGTGTCTTTGAGGTTGCCAAAGGAGATTTACATTTGATTCAGTGGACTGGGAAAGGCAGACTTACCCTCAATCTGGGTAGGCACAATCTAATCACCTGCCAGGGTGACAGGTATAAAAGCAAGCAGAAGAACTGGAAAGATTAGACTGACTTAGTCTCCAGGCCTACATCTTTCTCCCATGCTGGATGCTTCCTGCCCTCTAACATCAGACTCCAAGTTATTCAGCTTTTGGATTTGAACTGGCTTCCTTGTTCCTCAGCTTGCAGATGGCCTATTCTGGGACCTCACTTTGTAATCATGTGAGTTAATACTCCTTAATAAATTCACCTTTATGTATACATCTATCATATTCATTCTGACCCTTTAGAGAACCCTGACTAATACAAGGTGCTGGCAGATTCATTGCCTGGCAAGAACTCATTCACTGTTTCCTCAAATAGCAGAACGGTGAATGTTGTGTTCCCCTATAATGGAACGGGCCAGATAGGTTTCTTCAACCTCGTTTACAAGGGCATTAATCCCATTTGTAAAGGTGATGCTCTCATGATTTACTAAATTCTTAAAGATCTCACCTCTTATTACCACCACAATGGAGATTAGATTTGAACATGAATTTAGAGGGACACAATAGACTGTATATTATATATGTAGAGAAATAGGTATATATTTGTATTAGTCCATTTTCATACTGCTATGAAGAAATACCCAAGACTAGGTAACTTATAAAGAAGAAGTGGTTTAATGAACTCACAGATATACACGGCTAGGGAAGCCTCACAATCATGGTGTAAGGTGAAGGAGGGGCAAAGGCATATTTTACATGGCTGCAGGCAAGAGTGTGTGTAGGGGAACTGCCTTTTACAAAACCATCAGCTCTCGTGAGACTTATTCACTATTATGAGAACATCATGGGAAAAACTCACACCCATGATTCAGTTACCTCCCACTGAGTCCCTCCTATGACACACAGGGATTTGGGGAGCTACAATTCAAAGTGAGATTTGGGTGGGGACACAGTCAAACCATATTACTCTATCCCTGCTTCCTCCCAAATCTCATGTCCTCACATTTCAAAACCAATCATGTCTCCCCTACAGTCATCCAAAGTCTTAACACATTTCAGAATTAACTGAAAAGTCTGCAGTCCAAAGTCTCATCTGAAACAAGGCAAATCCCTTCTGCCTATGAGCCTGTAAAATCAAAAGCAAGTTAGTTGCTTCCTAGATACAATGGGTGTACAGGCATTGGGTAAATACAGCCATTCCAATTGGGAGAAATTGGCCAAATCAAAGGGACTATAGGCCCCATGCAAGTCAAAAATCCAGTGTGGCAGTCAAATCTTAAAACTCCCAAATGATCTCCATTTACTCCATGACTCATATTCATGAAGTGGGCTCCCAAGGACTTGGGCAGTTCACCATGTGGCCTTAAAGGGTACAGCCCTGCTACTGGCTACTTTCATGGGCTGGCATTGGGTATCTATGGCTTTTCCAGATACACAGTGCAAGCTGCCAGTGGATCTTCCATTCTGGGATCTAGAAGACAGTGGCCATCTTCTCACAGCTCCACTAGGCAGTGGCCCAGTGGAGACTCTGAGTGGGGATTCCAATTCCACATTTCCTTTCTGCACTGTCCTAGCAGAGGCTCACCATGAGGGCTCTGCCCATGCAGCACACCTCTGTCTAGACATCCAGGCATTTCCAGACATCCTCTGAAATCTAGGCAGAGGTTCTCAAACTTCAATTCTTGACCTCTTTGCACCTGCAGACATAACATCACATGTAAGCCATCAAGGCTTAGGGCTTGCACCCTCTGAAGCAATGACCTGAGCTATATGTTGGTCCCTTTTAGTCCTGGCTGGGGCACAGGGCACCAAGTCCTGAGACTGCACAAAGCAGTAGCGCTCTGGGCCTGGCCTCTGAAACTGTATTTTTCCTTCTTGCCCTCCAGGCCTGTGATGGAGGGGTCTAGTGTGAAGACCTTTGACATGCCCTGGAGGCATTTTCCTCATTGTCTCCGTGATTAACATTTGCCTCCTTCTTACTTATGCAAATTTCTGCAGCTGGTTTGAATTCTTCTCAGAAAATGGGTTTTTCTTTTCTATCAAATTATCAGGCTATAAATTTTCCAAATGTTTTTTGCTCTGCTTCCCTTTTAAACATAAGTTCCAATTCCAAACCATATCTTTGTTAATTAATAAAACTGAATTATTTCAAGAGCTTCCAATTCACCTCTTGAATGCTTTGCTGCTTAAAAATTTATTCCACCAGACACCCTAAATCATATCCCTCAAGCTCAAAATTTCACAAATCTCTTAGACAGGGGCAAAATGCCTCCATTCTCTTTGTTAAGTCATAGTAAGAATCACCTTTGCTTCAGTTCTCAATAAGTTCCTCATCTCCATCTGAGACCACCACCTCAGCCTGGACTTCACTGTCCATACCACTATCAGCATTTTAGTAAAATCCATTCAATAAGTGTCTACAAAGCTCCATAATTTTCCTACATCTTCCTGTCTTCTCATGAGCCCTTTAAACTGTTCCAATCTCTCCCTGTTATCCAGTTCCAAAGTCTCTTCCAAATTTGGGGTATCTTAATAGTAATACCTTACTCTACCAGTACCAATTTACTGTATGAGTCTGTTCTCATGCTGCTTATGAAAACATAGCTAGGATTGGATAATTTAGAAAGGAAAAGAGGTTTAATGGACTCACAGTTCCACATGGCTACGGAGGCCTCACAATCATGGTGGAAGGTGAAGGAGGAGCACAGTCACATCTCACATGGCAGCATACAAGAGACTGTGTGAGGGGAACTGCCCTTTATAAAACCATCAGATCTTTTGGGATGTATTCACTATCATGAGAATACCATGGGAAAAACTCACCCTCATGATTCAATTACCTCCCTCTGTGTCCTTCCCATGACTGGTGGGGATTATGGGAGTTACAATTCAAAATGAGATTTGGGTGGGGACACAGCAAAACCATATCAATATCTGATATATGTAGATATAGAAATAACCAGTCCAGATTTCTTTAAGAATACAGAAACCACTCTGTATATTCCTAGTATAAATATTTTAATAGAATTTTGTGTGATCAATCAAATGACTGCAGGAATAAAGGTCAGAGGAGCCACCAACAAAAATTTCACCCTGCAGTATGAAAGCAGATGGTTGGCAATAATTCTCTAGAAAGTTGCTGCCGTTTACAAGAATCTCTGGCCAATCTTCACCATTTTTTTAGTTTGGACACAAAAGTGTGCTTTTGTTTTGGTAGCCAACTGTGAGTTTCACATCTGTTATTGCCTCAATAGCCACTTCTTATTTCTCTCTCATCTTCCAAGTTTTGTGACTACTTCTCTTTGACAAAATTTAGAAGGGATCAAAGTGATGGTGAATTGCCAACAGACCATTCAAGATGAACAAACACACAGAAAATAATACAAAATGGAAATGTTCACTTAGGTGAGCAGCAAATCATAAATGAATCACAAATGTAAGCACCACTCATATACATATATATATATGAATGAAACATTGATGGCATAGGGGAAGAAAACTTTACCTTTATCCTCTTAGGACTCCTGGCTAAGCCTGAGAATTTAATTGAAATAGGGAAAATTAACAGAAAAAAAGCCTGTTGTTGTGCAACAGATAGTTGTTCATTTTCCATGAATACCATTCTATTGTATGAACATACCACTATTATATATATTTTCCAATTTTGATTATTATGAATGATCTTTTGATCCTCTTCAGTTTTTTATTATTATAAACAATATTGCTCTGATTATTGCTGTATCTATTCCTTAGTATTTGTAATTGTTTTGATGTTTATCCAATATTTTATTTTCTGATTTATAGCTATGATAGAGGTTATTAAACTTTCTGTAAAGTATAAGATAGTAAATGCTTTAAGCTTTACATGATACATGGCATAGTCTCTGTAGCAACTACACAAACTTCCTGTTGCGTGTCATAGTAGCCATAGGCAATACATACCCAAATGAGTAAAGTTGTGTGCCAAAAAAGCATTTATTTTCAAATAAAGGCTGTGGGTTAGAGTTTGCTATCCCCTGTTCTATGATATAGATTCCATGGTTGAGTTCAACTATAATAGTTAATGCCAAAACGTTATTCAAAATTGTGATACCAATGTACATGATGACCAGTAATGATTCAGGGTTTGGTAGCTCAACAACTGCTGTGGTTAGAATATTTGTTCCTTCCAACTCATATTAAACATTTATTGCCATTGTATCATTATTAGGAGGTGGGGCCTTTGAAAGGTGATTAAATCATGATGGTTCTGCCCTATTTGATAGGATTAATGCCATTATAAAAGAACAAGTTCAGCCTCCTTTTACTTCTTTATCATTCTGCCACAAGATGAAGCAAGAAGGCCCTCAACAGACGCAAGCACCTTGATATTGGACTTCCCAGACTCCAGAACTGTCAACCAATAAATTTATGTTTATTATAAATCACCCACTCTTCAGTATTCTGTATAACAGCCCAAATAGACTACAACAACAACTTTGTCTACAATTTCTATTTTCATTGTTTTAATTTTAGTCTTTCTGCTGGATAATAAAAGTGTGCTATAGTGAAAGTCCGTAATTCTAATGATAATAGAATTTACCACATTTTCATATGTTTATTGCCCATATGAATATAGTCTTTTGTGTAGTACATTTTCAAGCTCCCCATTCTTCTTTTACAGGCTCTATTATTTCTTTTTGACTTATATTATTATTATTATTACAGATAAAAGCTTTTGTGATTATTTCTGTTATACAAATCTTTCTTTGACTCGGTGGCTTGGATTTTTCCTCTCAATAGTGTTTTTATTCTTTCTTTCTTTCTTTTATGAAGAGAAACTTAATTCTAGTGTACCTTGCTTTATTCATTTTGTATTATACTTTGTACTTTTTAAACCCTATTTTTCATTTTTTTTTTAACTCAGGTTGGAAACTGAGAAGCAATTTATCATATAATCAACTAGGAGCTAACTGCATTTGTATGGTTCATTTCATATACATGTTTCTATAAGTTGTGAATTGTTATTTTTTTGTTTCAACAAAAACAAATGCTTAAATAACCGCTTATCACTAATCTGTTAGATTGGTGCATAATAATTGTGGTTTTTGACATAAAAGTAAACCTCAATTACTTTTGCAACAAAGTAATATATTACCTTCTTTTTTGTTCATACACATGTAGCTGTCTTTTTCATCTCTTTATTCCACTGTACCATTTACTTATGCTGTGGCAATAGTACAGTATTATCATTATCTTTTTGTTCATTTTCTAATATCTATCTATCTATCTATCTATCTATCTATCTATCTATCTATAGACTATTCATAGCTCCTCAGGTTTTGTACAAATTTTCAAAAGTTTGTTATGCACCCACAAGGGCATTAGTGAGACTAAGGTTGAGATTGACTTGTATTTAAATTTATTTATGAAGAATTGACATGATTATAAGATAGGGGCTTCCAAATCCATAAACATGGTGTGTTCCTCCATTTATGTTCAGCTTTTAAAATTTGTTTCAAAAATATTTTGTACTTTAATTAATTAGTGGTAAAATAAATAGAACATATGATCTATTATTTTGACTGTTTGAAGCTTATGGTTTAATAATGGTTAATACTGTTCACATAATTGTATAGCCACTGCAGAACATTTTTTATCTTGCAAATCTGAAACTCTATACCCATAAAACAATTCTTCTCTCTCACTCCCATCAGCATCTGACAACCACCATTCTATTTTTGTTTCTATCAGTTTAACTTCTCTAGATACCTCATATAAGTGGAATAATGTAGTATTTCTATTTTTGTGACTTCTTATTTTACTTAGAATGTCCTCAGTGTTCATGCATGTTGTAGCATGTATCAGAATTTCCTTTCTTTTTAAGCCTGAGTAATATTCTATTGTATGTATATACCATGTTTTCTTTATCCATTAATTGATCCATGGACAGTTGGGTTATTTTCACCTTTTGGCATTGTGGATAATGCTTATATAAACATGTGTATACAGATATCATTTTGGGACCTGGCTTTCAATTCTTTTGGATATATACCCAGAAGTAGAGTTGTTGTATTGCATGGTAAGTCTAGTTTTAGATTTTTGAGAAACAATCATATTGTTTTTTATAGCTACTGCAGCATTTAGCATTCCAACCAACAGTTAATAAGCTTCCAATATCTTCACATACTCACCAATTCTTGTTATTTCCAGGATTTTATAAATAGCAGCCATTCTAATTATCAGGTGATGTTTCATTATTTTGATTAATGGTCAGTAATCAATGGTTATTTTTAATTAATTTAATCATTGTTTTAATGATTGTTGTTCCACTAATAACTAGTGATGATCTCTCTCTATATATATACATATATATACACACATTATATATATTTATATAAGAGTTATATAAGATTAGTTGACTACATATGTATAGATTTATTTTTGGCTTTCCATTCTGTTCTGTCTCTCTCTCTATATATATGTTCTACATATATACACATATATGTATATGAGTTATATATGTATACATGTATATAACTTACATACAAATGTATATAACTTACACACATTTGTATGTAAAAATGTATATACAAATAGTTATATACATTTATACATATAGTATATATACTATATAATATATAGTATATTCATATATGTGTATAAGAGTTATGCATATGCATATATATGGATATATATATATATATAGAGAGAGAGAGAGAGAGAGAGAGAGAAACAAAACAGAATGGAAAGCCAAAAATAAATCTATGCATATGTAGTCAACTAATCTTCAACAAGCATGTCAAGAGTATGAAACTAGAAAGTATAGTCTCTTCAGCAAATTATATTGGGAAAAGTGTGCATCTTCATGGAAATGAATTAAATTAGACCCTTATCTTACACCATACCTAAAATTGAATTCAAAATGTATTAAACTCTTAAGACCCCAAATTGTAAAATGCCTAGGCAAAAACATGGAGATAGGTTCACAACATTGGTTTTGGCAATGATTTCAGGGATTTGACACCAAAAGCAAAAGCAACAATAGACAAGTGAGACAACATCAAAAAAAGCTTCTCTGATTTCTCTAACCATGGCTTAACAGACTCCAGGTATGCCTCCTGTTGTTTCTCTGAAGGGTAAAAGTGGTAAGTCTTGGCAACTTCTACCTAATGCTAAGTCTGCAGACTTACACAGTGTGTAGGCTGTGGGGTCATGGTGACTTCCACCTAGAATTCAAAGGATATATTAAACAGCTGTGGGCCCATATAGAAACTTGCTGCAGGAACAGGACTGTCACAGAAAATCTGTACTGGAATGCCTAGTGGAGCCATGGGAACAGGCCACTGCCCTCCATATTCCAGAACTGTAGAGCCAGCAGCAACATGCAATGCTTGCCTGGGAAAGCTGCAAGCACCTGACTTGAACCCTTAAACCTATGAGAGCAGCCATGTGGGCTGAGCCCCTCCCTGTGGACTAAGCCAGAAGGAGAGGAACTCAGAAGCCTTAGGGATCCTCCTTCTGCTCCAGTGTGTCCAGAAAGCAGCACACAGGTAAACAATTATTCTTCAGCCTTAGAATTCAATGTCTGCCCTACTGGGTTTTGAACTTGCTTTGGGCAAATTATATTCTCCTTTTGACCTATTTATCCCTTTTGGAATAGAAATTTTAACCTGATCCCTGTTCAACCATCATATTTTGGAAGTAGACAAGTTGTTTTTTGATTTCACACATTTAGTGCTAGGAGTTTTGCCTTGTATCTCAGATGACACTTTGAACTTTGGATTACTGAGTTGATGCTGGATCAAGTTAAGACTTTTGGGACTGTAAGGATGTAATAATTGTATTCTGTATGTAAGAAGAACATGTGTTTTATGGGGCAGAGGCAATATGCTATGGTTTAGATATGGTTTGTCCCAACAAAATTTATCTCGAAATTTAATTGCGAATGTACTGGTGTTAGAAGGCAAGGCCTAGTGGGAAGCCTTTGGGTCATGGAGGCAGATCACCATAGATTAATGCCATCTTGTTGGAGTGAGCTGTTACTTTCAAAGGACTGGAATAGTTATTGTGAGAGCCCATTTTTATAAAGAGATATTTCTCCTTGTTTCTGGTCTCATTTTCATGTACCTGGTTCCCCTTCCATTTCCCTGCCAAGTTATGATGTAGCAAAGGCCTTCTCCAAAATCTGAGCAAATGCCAGTGTCATGCTGTTAAACTTCCCGGTCTCCAGAATAATGAGTCATATAAACCTCTTTTGAAGATTAAGTATTCAGTCTCAGGTATTCTGTTATAGCAACACAAAATGGGCTAAGACACCACACTGTGTCCTCACATGATGGAAATAAAAGAAGTTCTCTAGAGCCTATTTTGCAAGGGTATTAATTATATTACTGAGAGCTCTTCCCTAATTATCTAATGACCTCTCAAAGGCCCTGCCTCCAAATACAATTGCAATGATTATTTAGTTTCAACATATAAATTATGGGGAAATACAAACATTTAGATCATAGCAAGGAGTTTATTCTATTTATATTTAAAGTAATCAGAGATAGGGAATGATTTACTACTGCCAATTTGTTCATTGCTTTCTGGATGTTATAACATTTTTGTCGATTTTCTCCTTTATATCCTTTTTTGGTGCTTAATTTTTTATAGTGACATGTTTGATTCTCTGCACATTTCCTTTCGGTGAGGATTGCATAAAATAAATCATAACAATCTATTTTAAACTGATCCACTGCAAACAAAAACTTTGTTTCTTTACAGTTTTTTCTACTCTTTATATTATTTATGCCATAAATTAAATCCTGATATATCATGAACTCATTAATATAGATTACAGTTATTTTTATACTTTGTGTTTTAAATCATATAAAATATTTTTGTTTTGTTTTTGTTTTTGTTTTTGTTTTTGTTTTTGAGATGGAGTCTTACTCTGTCACACAGACTGGAGTGCAGTGGCATGATCTCAGCTCACTTCAACCTATGCCTCCCGAGTTCAAGCCATTCTCCCTGCCTCAGCCTCACAGAGTAGCTGTGATTACAGGCACCCACCAAAATCCCTGGTTAAATTTTGCATTTTTAGTAGAGTCAGGGTTTTGCCATCTTGGCCAGGTTGGTCTCGAACTCCTGACCTCAGGTGATCCACCTTCCTTGGCCTCCCTCTGTGATTACAGATGTCAGCCACTGTGCCTAGCCCACATAAAAGAATTTAATTGGAGTTACAAACCAAAATTAAAATAATTTAGGTTTATATATTTTTCGTTTATTTACATTTACCAGTGAACTTTACATTTTCATACAACTTTGAGCTACTCTCTAATATTCTTTTGTTTCAACTAGAAGAAGCCCCTTTAGCATTTTCTTTAATAGTACAGGTCTAATGATAATAATCTTCATCAGCTTTTGTTTTTCTGGAAAATCTTAATTTTACCTTATGTGAATGACAGTTTTGCCAGATATAGTATTCGCTACTTAGTTTCTTTTTCTTTCATCACATTAAATGCATTACTGTACTACCTTCTGGCATGCAAGGTTTCAGGTGAAAAATATGCTAATACTCTGCTAGACTATCTCTTGTATGTAATAAGTTGCTTTTCTCTTCTTCTTTCAAGACCTTTTGTCTTTTAAATTTCGACAGCTTGATTCTATTGTATCTTGGCTTAGGGTTCTTAGAGCTTGTCACCCTTGACACCCTTGGTGTCAGAACCAATTTGGAATTGTATCAATGTTCCCACCAGTTTTTGGAGATAAGGGACTCCAAAACCAGTCCCTTAAGCAGTTCCCAGACAAGTCAGAATATTGCAAGCAAATGTCCATGTTTTCCTCCTGTCTGGAGAGAAGAGCTGGGAGTTGTGCTGTTTCTTCCTGACCAGGGGTACTGCACTAGAATGTGAATGGGAAACAGATGAGAAAGAAGTCTCACAAATTTCCTACCTGTTTCGGTACAGCTTTTTTTTTTTTTTTTTTTTTTTTTTTTTTAATTAAGTGTTTGTTTTCTTTACCTTCTTAGCTGATTTCTAGAGTTCACAGAAAGGAATTTGGGTCCATAAATTATTGTTTATTTGAGGTTTCCATTACAAAAAAAAAAAAAAAAATGGAGCTTTTAAATTTACACTCTTGATTATATCAACATCTGTATTTTTTTTTTTTTTTGCTTAAATATATTTAAAATATGGTTTTTGTATGTTTCTACATATTTGATATTTTAAGAAACTGATGAAAATAATGTTTTTAAAATTTATTTTACCCTGTCTGTTGCTATCATGTACAAATACAAATATTTTACTTAAAATGTGCCTTACAATATTGCTATACTTAATTATTAATTATAATAATTTACAGGCTTTTGTGATTGGCTATTTCTGATTAAAGAATCATAATGTCTGTAAGTGACAGGTGTTTTTAATTGTTGTAAAAGAAATGCTGACATAGTCTTCTTTTTATTTCTGTTTTTCTTTTTCTTTTTGAGGAAAGATTTTGCTCACTCAGGCTAGAATGCAGTCATGTGATCATAGCTTACTGCAGCCTCAAACTCCCGGGCTCAAGCAATCCTCTTGCCTCAACTTCCCACGCAGCAGTGTGACTATAGTGTGACTAGAGTCACACCATCAGGCCAGGCTAATTTTTTAAACTGTGCTTACTTTATGTAGAGATGTGGTCTCACTATGTTGTCCAGGCTATCTTTTTTTGAACGCTATTGAATAGAACTTCTTTTAAAGTTTTAAAGAGAAATAATGACAATAAACCTCCTTGTATGATTTTTCACATCACCAGTCAAACTTTCAACTTTTACCATAACACGTGATGCTTGCTGTAAGGTTTTTATAGGTCACAATAGTCATATAAAAGAAGTCTAATTATGTTTTGATTTTTTAGTGATGTTTAAGCATAAAGGATGTTATATTTTATAAAATACTTTACAGTCTTAGGCCATTCAGTCTACTATACAAACTGCCATAAACTGAGTGAATTTTAAACAACAGAAATTTATTTCTCGCAGTTCTGAAGGCTGAGAAATCCAAATGGCTATACCAGCCCATTTGGTGTCTGGTGAAGGCCTGTTTTCTGTCTCATAGATGCATCTTCTAGCTGTGTCCCCAAATGGTAGAAAGAGAAGGTGCTCCTTTAGGTTTATTTTATAAACACTATCCCTCATGAGGGCTCTCTCCTCTTGATCTTATCACCTCCCAAAAGTATCTATTTCTTAATACCATAACCTTTGGGATTATAATTTCAACATACTCATGTTGGGGGACTTAAATATTCAGACTACATACAGCATGTATCCATTAGGAATGTGTTTCTACCTTACTCTATTGATATAGGAAAATTACTTTTCATTCCTAAAATATATATAATTTGGCTTTGGTCTATTATGCTTTTCATACATTTTGGAAGTTCCAATTGTGAATTGTTTGAATGATTTTTTACATGTAAAACTAGCTTGTTACTTTCTTTTCTTACGATGTTTCTTTCCGGATTGCTTTTTATCCAGATGACACTGACGTCATAAAGCAAGTTTAGTAGTATTTATTCACTTCTTGTTTTAGGAGTAACTTTGTGTAAGATAGTGTTACTTTTTCCTTAACATTTTCATGGTTGTATTTACTGTTAATTTCATTGCAGCATACAGTTTTCTTGTGGGGAAAATTTTTAATTGCACACTTAGTAGTTAAAAGTTGGATCACATATTCTACTTCCATGTATTCTGCAACCACTATTTACTTTAAAATATAGAGATATAAAGTGTCTCTCATTGCCCTGTATTTTTTTTTTTGTTTAGTCTCTTTCCTTTTTTAATATTTTTAGCCTTCTGTATTGGGATCATCACAAATTTACATACTGTTGTAAGAAATAATACAGAGATATTCTGTCTACCACTCACCCAGTTTACCCCAATGATAACATATTGCATTTGGAAAAACATGTTAAAATCTAATATTATGTATTTAATCTTTCCATTTTGTGTACACATTTTTGCTGTGCATTTAAGATGTCTATGTGCTTTGGAATCAAGGAAAAAGAAATGAAGAGAAGTGTAGGAGCCACTAGAATTGTTACATAGAAGTGCAAATGAAAATTAATAGTTATTAATTTGATATTAATGTTAAAACCAGAACTTTGTTCAGCTACTAAGAAGACAGAGTTGAGAGAATGGCTTGAGCCTCTAAGGTTTAAGCTGCAATGAGCTGTGAATGTGCCACTGCACTCCAGTCTGGGTGACAAAGTGGGACCCTGTCTCAAAAATAAGGAAAAAAAAAAAAAAAAGAAATAGAACTTTGAAACAAGATATAATCAAATATTTTCACCTAAGAAAACATATTTACACCATTTACTAATTATTACTAATATATAAAGATGAAATCTAAAGACCTAATATTGAGATTTACAAAGGAAAGTTGTACAGGAAGTGGAAGATAGATATTTTCTTTTACTGAACCGACAAACTGTAAAAAAAAATATGGACAGAAATAGGGAAGACAGATGGATAAGTGTGTTTTCCTTCTCTACATTCTTAATTTTTTTGTGATTAACTTTTAACTGAATTGAAGGGAACATATAGAACAGGGAATGTTTGCACCATTTCATAATTTGGGTTCAAGAAGAAACAGCACTTCAGTCTTCGTAGGAACCAAGGATAATTTTCCTCAGAGTTACTTCAGTGTAAATTTGGCAGTATAGTTTAATTTTGTGAAATGAAGGCAACCATTTAAATATTTTTCGGACATTACCCTCAAATCATCTTGTGGCATGAATCAGACCAAAAATTTTCCAAATCTTTCCACTTGACCACACAGAAATTAGCAGAAATGCAAACCACCAGAAGTGCATGAGGCTGGCTAAGACAAGGATTAAATTAGACTGCCTTTGCCAGAAGACAGAAAGAAGTCATTGCCTAAAAAAAAAAACAAAAAACAAAAAACAGTTAAAGATAGTCAACTCCAGAACACCAGCAATAGCTAAGGTGAGGCCAAATCAACGAGAGATTGCATTAGTCCTGGATAAACGTATGAGACACAGATTTTACCATTTCAATAGCAAAACCCATGCAAAAGACTTGTGGTCAAGAATACTTTCACCTCAGGGGTTACCAATTTACAGACCATGTTAGATCAGTGACGCCACAGCAAAGAACAGGCAACATGAGGACTGTGTGTGAGTTTGAGATTCTCCTTTTTTTTCTGCTGCTAACAGAACATAGAACTCAACATTCCATACACAAAAACACTACTGTGGAGAGGAACAAAGATTCAGTCATAATTCTGAGAGAATAAACATCGCTTAGATCAACCTTTAAACTCGATATGCTTAATAGATTAGACTGAAATTATGTGTTTCTAATGCCCCCTTTTATTCTATCCATCATGTGTAGGCTAATCTTGAGATCAAAATAAAATAATAATACCTTTTATTTGCAGATACATTTTATTTGTGTCATGAGTACATTTCAACCCAGTTGTGAGTTTATTAACCTATATTTTCTCTCACTACTCCACAGCCAGTGTTCCAATCTAGTTCTTTCTCCTGACTTCCTCATGTGCTCAATGGTACTTTTTACATTTATGAGTACAGAGGTTTGATATCTTCACTGATCTTTACTTTTGTGCGTCACCAGGCATTCTTCTAGAATTGGGTGCTTCCCCCTTCCACCGGGACTTCCCTACTGGCTTCAACCCAAGTTATCCATTTCTTCAAAACACTGTTTGTCGTTTTTATCACTCAATTTAGCACATAATTTCACAAAGGTTAAAATATTTCATAGTTTTTTCTCCCATATATATTATACAAAGTGTACATAAGAGTTCCTAGCACCTGGCAAGAAAATGATATATTTTAGAAATTGGTGTCTTCAGAATTACCTGTACACTTATGAAAGGCATTGTCCAGTGTCATGTCTTAGAGATTTTCTGGGTCCATCATAATGTATGTTAGTTTGGCTGTATCTAATGAAATAAACATCTTTGCATCTCATATTTTTGAAAATTTTAAGATAATTTTGCAAGATTTTGAGAAACTGTGAAATATATAAAATGCATGGAAATGTTTAAAACTTGAAATTGCTACACACACTCAACATGCTTTTAGGGTTTATTTAGTTATTGTGAATACTCAAAAGATTCACGTTATTTGATTATATAACTATATTATAAAATTATAATTTTGTAATAAATAAACAAAGGAGCAAACAATTAACACATAAGTGAAAAACTCAAGTAATTAATAGTTTTATTTGATCAACTTAATACCAAAGCAGTTGATACATACTTTTGTTTTATTGTTTGGTCTGGTGCATTGTTGGAATGTTGCTTAAGCAATGTCTACTTTCTTGTCTGTGCAACTGACAAACCTAAGAATGTAGCTAATTCATTGTCAATCTAGTGTGTCTGCACAATTAATCATATTGGCAGGGGGAATAGACGGAATTGAGAAGAGGTAAAAAGTGAGAATTTTATGAACGAACAATTTATGATTCTTAATGTACATTTCTGAAATCATTCTTTCTCTTACTTATTTTATATTCACCCTTATATCACCAGAAGACAAATTATATAAAACATATATATTATAGCTACATTTTATATATATATATATCTACATATATATGCAATAACATTAGTTGAAATCATTTTACAATCTTTATGCAAATGTTCTTATTCTCTTTACCCCATCTTCTAGGTTAGATAATATTTTGCAGAAGAAAATATGGATTTTTATAATTGTAGCCTTCATCACCTCACATAATAAATCTACAATCAACAAATGAATGAGTCATATTTATTTTGGTTTTATATCTAAGGGATCACACCTATTTTCTCATTTTTCCACAATCAGATTTTTAAGGGCAAATGTGCGTTTTCTAGGCAATATATTAAGTTTGAGTATGCTCAGTTCAATATGGTAAAGAACACATGACTTAGTATCAATTTAATTAAAACTTAAAATATTAATTCAGGTCCTAAAGTAGAGGTATTAGATTCTGCTATAGAATGAAAGATAATTTGCCTTCAGTCAATGTTTTCAATATTTTTACTACTTTCTTCAGTTCAATAAATGGAAGAGGGAGTTATATTTCAATGAGGTTAAAACAATTCTATGCAAATAAAATATATATAATTACATTATATACAAGAGTTTAGTAATATAGCTATTTATTATATAGAAATCATATCTTAATACATGAATGTATAATGTAAATTATTAATAAATATTAAATCATAAATAATAAATATTTCTATGTAGTTAGAAATTGGAACCAAAATGTATTTTAAAATTTGCTTTTTATAAAGAAGTGTAAATATGATTTTAAGCAAAATGTAAATATTTTGAATACATCTGAGACTGCTCTAAAGAGATTAGTTTGTCACAGTTGTGTATGTTTACTTTTCTACACAATAATTTTTAAAATAGAATTAAAATTTATCTAGAGTAATTATTTTATGTGATCTCATTATTTGCTTATTTTGCTGGGTGACATATCTCAATAAATTAATAGTTATGCACCTCTATAATTTCTAATTTTCTGAAAGCTTGTACATGACAGAATATTCTGATTTGTCTAGAATACTTAGGTTAAATATAAAATACATTGATTAAGTATGCTTTAGTAAACTAAGACTAGAAATATTAATAAGAATGCTTAAGTAAATGCAATTGACAGACATACTCATTGACATTTAAGATGGATGTTTTCTAATCTAAACACAAATAGCAGAGAATTTTTTTTTCTTAGCAAGGCAATTTTTCTTCTATAGTAGGGCGTGTCTCGTGGATGGAGCAATGGCAAGAGCACACCTGAACCAGGGAGGTGAAGAGGTTCTATATGTGACTCAGGTAGCTTCTAGTGCTGTGTCATTCCCCTACTGGCTAGCGTTGGACTGCACAGTCTAAACTAATTCCGATTGGGTATTTTAAAGAGAACAGGGGTATGAGCAGGAGTGACAGGGTGAGTAATTTGGGAGGAAGGATGGTTACAGAACAGGTGACTAGGATGACTAAGAGCAGAGCAGGTGACCGAGGATAACTAAGGTCAAAGCAGGTGACCAAGAGTGACTAAGGTCAGAGCAAGTGATAGAGGCTAGGATGGAGTTGTTTACTGAAACTAGGGGCAAGGAGATGTGAGGAATGAGGAATTTAAACTTTAAAATGAGCAACAAATAACAAGGGAGCTGAACATACTGATACATTGGTTCTTTGGGAGGATCACAGAATTCATTGTACTGAACAATTTACAGAATTATACAGAATTCTGTAAATTGCACAGAATTCTGTAAATTGTACAGAACAATTTACAAGCTAAAACCTTTCAAGAATGTATTATATCCTACAATTTCCCCCCTTTCAATTTTCACAGTACTTCCTCTTCAAACTTTTCTAACATACCTTGGCTTTGCTGCTTGACTTAATTCTCTAAAATTAAAAAAAAAAAAAAAAAAATGATCTGAATAAGGTGGAAGAGAGCTAAGGGAGGTTTTAGTAAGTGCTGCTTGTAAGTCTTTGTACTATCCCATGGATGCATGGTATGACACAACACACCCAAGAAGAATGAGTACACCTATTATGGCTGCAAGAGAAGTAAGAATTGAGGCTATGATTTCTTTCCATTTACTGAACCACCACCTTTTTAGCCACCCTGAGAAAGGGTTATTGACTTCAGAATTTTTAGCTAACTCATTGGATAAGGTGGTAAGTCTTTGTAAGGCCCTTGTTATGCTCCCAGTGTGGGTAGTGTTTTTTGGGATAAAGGTACAACACTGAATTTTAATCATAGCACAAACACCGGGTTTTTCAGCTAACATCATATGTAGGGCCATTCTGTTTTCCCAGGTCAGTGGGCCTCAATTGTTCTGCTATCCCTTTGACAGCTCCCCTGGTATAGTTAATAAACTGCTGCTGATTACAGTAGATGCAATTACATCATTTATAATAGCAGAGAATTTTACATGCCTTTTGGAAAAGAAATACTAGTAATTTGAGCTTTCATTCCTTACTTTTCACCTGTTGGACTTAAGTGCATTTCTTTGAGAATATGGAGATCTTTTGAGAAAGCAGAGTTAATTGTAGTGTAAAATATTAACAAGTAGGTCTGTTCTACTGTTTTATTTTTGTATTATGTAAAACCCAAACAGGACTTTGAAACCAGTTTGGCCAATATGGCAAAACCCTGTATCTAATAAAAATACTAAAATTAATCAGGCATTGTGGTGTATGCTTGTAATCCTAGCTACTCTTGAGGCTGAGGTAGGAGAATCACTTGAACCTGGAAGGTAGAGGTTGCAGTGAGCCAAGATTGCCCCATCAACCTGGGCAACAAAGCCAGACCCTGTCTCAAAAACAAATAAACACATGAAAAAACAAAAAGATTCAAGCAGCTATTCTTTTAAAAGTTCAAAGTACTAAGAAAGCCACGTTTAAAACTTAGAAGTTATTTTGATATAACAGAACTCTTGGAAATATAGAATATCACTAAGATGTAAAAATTACATGAAAAAGATCCAAATGAAAATTCTGAATATAAAAGTACAATAACAACAGTAATGATTCTTCTCTTTAGTTTTGGCATTCAACTGTTTGACTGTGATCTCTAGTTGTGGATCTCATGTTTATTCTGTGTGGTGTTTCTTGGCCTTTTTAGATACGTGAATTAATGTTTTCCTCAAATTTAGTTTTTAGTCATTATATTTTCAAATATTCTTTTGCTCCTCTCTTTGTCTTTTCTCTTTCTGATCCAGTCATTATGTTGCAATGCTTAATGGTGGACAACATGTCTCTGAGTCATTGTTTATTTCCATTGTTTTTCCTGTTCTTCAGATTGAAAGTCTCTTTTGATGTGTTTTTAAATGTGCTGATTTTTTCTTCTGCTAGCCTAAGTTTGCTATTTAGCCAGTAGAGTGAATTATTTTTATTTTCATTATGGTATTTTTAACTTTCAGAGTGAGAGTGTGTGTGTGTATAAAATATATAAATATATATATAATTTATATTATATATAATGTATATTATATACTATTTATATAATATATTATTTACATATATTATTTATATAAATGTAGTTATATACTAATATATAATATATTTTTATATAATATATATTTATATTATATTTTTATATATAATATATAATTGTATATATAAATATAAAAATATATATTTATATATTTAATTTTTTAAATGTTTTTTGTTTGTTTCTTTTAACTTTTAAGCTCAGGGATACAAATCCAGTTTTGTGACATAGATAAATTTGTCATGGGTGTTTGTTGTGCAGATTATTTGATCACCCAGGTATTAAGCCTAGTACCCATTAGTTATTTTTCCTGATCCTCTCCCTCCTCACATGCTCCAACCTCTGAAGGGCCACAGTGTGTGTGTTTCACTGAAGTATAATGTGTAGAAAAACAGATTCACTTTAACAGTCAGAGTTAGAGTAGTAACAAGAACTAACCTTGTGCTAATTAGAAATAAGGGACAGTTTACCTAAAAGATTGGAGAAGCAGCGTAATGTGATACAGAAGTGATGGTAAAGAAATAAATATTATTTTCAAAGGAATAGGATGTACTACAATGTTATGATATGTCATAGAAAAGCTAAAAAGTGTGAGAAATTTGTCTTTAAGTGGATATGGCAGGGTAACTATCAAGAAAGAAGTCAAAGTACTATGAATAAAATTCAAATTTTAAAGGAAAAATCTGGAAAGAATCCAAGAGTAAATGTAGACCAAGAGTAAATAGATTCCAGTCTCAAAGAATATGGAAAGATACAAGGCAATTTTGAAGGAAGTACTAAAGAAGGTTTTGTGTTTTTATGTATTACTGTAACTTATAAAGACATGAATGTGAAATAATATTATGAAAGAAAATAATGAAAAATGGGGGCATTTAAAATGAGAACACAGGTGCAGGAATAACTAAGACGAAGATGAGGGACAGTTTTAGTTTTTATAAAAGAAAATAAAGGAAAAGCAGTGCAAGCTACTGTGCTTTGTTAAAATTGCTTAGAAAAGTAAGAAATAAGGACGATACTTAGGAATGTTATGCACTGATCTTCAATATAAAAATGACTACCTCTGTATAAACCTAAATATTTTTATGTATATGAAAATGTATTTCTTGAAGGTAAGAATCTGAGGCATTAAAAATAATTTGGCCTGCAGTATTATGGTTTGTAATACCTTCCAAAATGTACAATAATTGCTGAAAATTTTCTTCTATGTGTTACTGTTGTTTAAAGGTGCATCGACATCCTTTCTTCCACTTGATCAATTCTGCTATTGATATTTATGTGTGTTTCACGAAGTTCTTATGCTGCTTTTGTTTGTTTGTTTGTTTATTTGTTTGTTTTCCAGCTCCATCAGGTCATTTATGTTCTTCTCTAAACTGGTTAATTAACAGTTTTTTAAGGTTCATAGCTTCCTTGCATTGGGTTAGAACATGCTCCTTTAGCTCTGAGGAGTTTGTTATCACCCACCTTCTGAAGTCTACTTCTGTCAGGTCATCAAACTCATTCTCCGTCCAGTTTTGTTGCCTTGCTGGCAAGGAGTTGTGATCATTTGGAGGAGAAGAGGTGTTCTGGTTTTTGTAATTTTCAGCCTTTTGCACTGGTTTTTCCTCATCTTCATGGATTTATCTACCTTTGGTCTTTGATGTTGGTGACCTTTGGATGGGATTATTGTGTGGACGTCCTTTTTGTTGATGTTGATGCTATCCCTTTCTGTTTGTTAGTTTTCCTTCTAACAGTCAGGCTCCTCTGCTGCAGATCTGCTGGAGTTTGCTGGAGTTGCACTCCAGACACTGTTTGCCTGACTATCACCAGTGGAGGCTGCAGAACAGTAAAGATTGCTTCCTGTTCTATCCTCTGGAAGCTTCATCCCAGAGGGGGACCCTCCAGATGCCAGTCTGAGCTCTCCTGTTTGAGGTATCTGTCCACCCCTGCTGGGAGGTGTCTCCCAGTCAGGAGGCATTGGCGTCAGGGACCCACTTGAGGAGGCAGATCAACTTACATAACCGAAATAAACCATGAAAACAAGATTAGAGAAAAAAAGAATGAAAAGGAATGAACAAAGCCTTCAAAAAATATGGGACTATGTGAAAAGACCAAACTTACTATTGATTGGTGTACCTAAAAGTGGCGGGGACAATGGAACCAAGTGGGAAAACACTTTTCAGGTTGTTAACCAGGAGAACTTCCCCAATCTAGAAAGAGAGACCAACATTCAAATTCAGGAAATACAGAGAACATCACAAAGATACTCCTTGAGAAGAGCAACCCAAAGACACATAATTGTCAGATTCACCAAGGTGAAAATGAAAGAAAAAGTGTTACGGGTAGCCAGAGAGAAAGGTCTGATTAACCACAAAGGGAAGCCCATCAGACTAACAGCAGATCTCTCTGCAGAAACTATACAAGCCAGAAGAGAGTGGGAACCAAGATTGAATATTCTTAAAGAAAAGAATTTTCAACCCAGAATTTCATATCCAGCCAAACTAAGCTTCATAAGTGAAGGAGAAATAAAATCCGGTACAGAGAAGCAAATATTGAGAAATTTTGTCACCACCAGGACTGCCTTACAAAAGGTGCCAAAGGAAGCACTGATATGGAAAGAAACAACCAGTACCAGTCACTGCAAAAACATGCCAAATTGAAAGACCATCGACACTATGAAGAAACTGCATCAACTAACAAGCAAAATAACAAGCTAGCACCAAAATGACAGGATCAAATTCACACATAACAAAATTAACCTTAAATGTAAATGGGCTAAATACCCCAATTAAAAGACACAGACTGTTGTGTCTCTGCCAGGCTTTGGTATCAGGATGATGTTAATTTTAGACCAATCTCCCTGATGAACATCGATGCAAAAATCCTCAATAAAATACTGGCAAACC
>NC_045434.1:116738926-116791543 GCF_002776525.5 Piliocolobus tephrosceles | reverse complement strand
AAGAAGGGCATTACATAATGGTAAAGGGATCAATACAACAAGAAGAGCTAACTACCCTAAATATATATGCACCCAATGCAGGAGCACCCAGATTCATAAAGCAAGTCCTTAGAGACTTACAAAGAGACTTAGACTCCTATACAATAATAATGGGAGACTTTAACACCTCACAGTCAATATCAGATCAACAAGACAGAAAAATAACAAGGATATTCAGGATTTGAACTCAGCTCTGGACCAAGTGGACCTAATAGACATCTACAGAACTCTCCACCCAAAATCAACAGAATATACATTCTTCCCAGCACCACATCACACTTATCCTAAAATTGACCACATTATTGGAAGTAAAACACTCCTGAGCAAATGCAAAAGAATGGAAATCAAAACAAACAGGCTCTCAGACCACACTGCAATCAAATTAGAACTCAGGGTTAAGAAACTCACTCAAAACTGCACAACTACATGGAAACTGAACAACCTGCTCCTGAATGACTACGGGGTAAATAACCAAATGAAGGCAGAAATAAAAATTTTGTTTGAAACCAATGAGAACAAAGACACAATGTACCAGAATCTCTGGAACAAAGCTAAAGCAGTGTTTAGAGGGAAATTTATAGTACTAAATGTCCATGGGAGAAAGTGGGAAAAATCTAAAATTGACACCCTAACATCACAATTAAAGAATTAGGAAGGTAAGAGCAAACAAATTCAAAAGCCAACAGAAGAAAAGAAACACTTAAGATCAGAACAGAACCAAAGAAGATAGAGACACAAAACATCCTTCAAAAAATCAGTGAATCCCTGGAGCTTTTCTTTTTTTTTTTTTTTTTTTTTTTTTTGAAAAGATTAACAAAGTAGATAGATCACTAGCCAGACTAATAAAGAAGAAAAGAGAGAAGAATCAAACAAACACAATAAAATATGATAAATGGGAGATCATCACTGATCCCACAGAAATAAAAACTGTCATCAGAGAATATGACAAACACCTCTACACAAATAAATTAGAAAATCTAGAAGAAATGGATAAATCCCTGGACACATAGACTCCTTCAAGACTAAACCAGCAAGAAGTTGAATCCCTGATTAGACCAATAACAAGTTCTAAAACTAGGTAATTAATAGCCTACCAAGCAAAAAAAAAAAAAAAAAAAAAAAGCCCAGGACCAGATCGATTCACAGTTGAATGCTGCAAGAGATACAAAATAAGAACAGCTATTTATGAAAAACTCACAGCCAGTATCATACTGAATGGGCAAAAACTGGAAGCATTCCCTTTGAAACCCAACACAAGACAAATATTCCCTCTCTCGCCAATCCTATTCAACATAGTATTAGAAATTCTGGCCAGGGCAATCAGGAGAGAGAAAGAAATAAAGGGCATTCAAACAGGAAGAGATGAAGTCAAATTGTCTCTCTTTGCAGATGACATGATGGTATATTCAGAAAACCCCATTCTCTCAGCCCCAAATCTCCTTAAGCTGATAAGCAACTTCAGCAAAGTCTCAGGATAAAAAAAAAAAAAAAAAAAGTGCAAAAACCACAAGCGTTCCATTACACAAGTAATAGACAAACAGAGAGCCAAATCGTGAGTGAACTCCCATTCACAATTGCTACAAAGAGAATAAAATCCCTAGGAATACAACTTATAAGGGATGGGAAAGACCTCTTCAAGGAGAACGACAAACCACTGCTCAAGGAAATGAGAGAGGACACAAACAAATGGAAAAACATTCCATGCTCATGGATAGAAAGAATCAATATCATGAAAATGGCCATATGGCCCAAAGTAATTTATAGTTTCTGTGCTATCCCCATCAAGATATCATTGACTTTCTTCACAGAATTAGAAAAACCTACTTTAAATTTCATATGGAACCATAAAAGAGCCCGTATAACCAAACAATCCTAAGCAAAAAGAACAATGCTGGAGGCATCATGCTACCTGACTTCAAACTATACTACAAGGCTATAATAACCAAAACATCATGATACTGGTACCAAAACAGATATATGGACCAATGGAACAGAACAGAGACCTCAGATGTAATGTCACACCATCTGATCTTTGACAAACCTGACAAAAAACAAGCAATAGAAAAAGGATTCTCTATTTAATGGTGTTGGGAAAACTGGGTAGCCATATGCAGAAAACTGAAGCTGGATCCCTTGCTTACACTTATACAAAAATTAACTCAAGATGGAGTAAAGACTAAAATGTAAGACTTAAAACCACAAAAACCCTAGAAAAAAACTTGGGCAATACAATTCATGACATAGGCATGGGCAAAGACTTCATGACTAAAACACCAAAAGTAATGGCAACAAAAGTCAAATTGACAAATGAGATCTAATTAAACTAAATTTTAGATTTAATTGTTGTGCTTTCTGCACAGCAAAATAAATTATCATTGGAGTGAACAGGCAACCTACAGAATGGGAGAAAATTGTTGCAATCTGTCCATCTGACAAAGGGCTGATATCCAGAATCCACAAGGAAATTAAACAAATTTACAAGAAAAAAACCCATCAAAAAGTGGGTGAAGGATATGAACAGACACTTCCCAAAAGAAGACATTTATGCAGCCAGTAAACACTGGTTATCACTGGTTATTAGAGAAATGCAAATCAAAACCACAATGAGATACCATCTAACACCAGTTAGAATGGCGCTCATTAAAACTCAGGAAACAACAGATGCTGGAGAGGACCTGGAGAAATAGGAACACTTTTACACTGTTGGTTGGAGCATAAATTAGTTCAACCATTGTGGAAGACAGTGTGGCAATTCCTTCAGGATCTAGAACTAGAAATACCATTTGACCCAGCAATCCCAAGGGATTATACATCATTCTACCATAAAGGCACATGCACCCATATGTTTATTATAGCACTATTCACAATAGAAAAAACTTGGAACCAACCCAAATGCCTATCAATGATTGGCTGGATAAAGAAAATGTGGCATAAAAAAGGATGAGTTCATGTCCTTTGCAGGGACGTGGATGAAGCTGGAAACCATCATTCTCAGCAAGCTAACACAGGAACAGAAAACCAAATACTGCATGTTCTCACTCATAAGTGGGAGTTGAACAATGAGAACACATGGACACAGGGAGGGGAACATCACACACTGGTGCCTGTCAAAGGAGGGGAACTAGGGGAGAGACAGCATTAGGAGAAATACCTATTGTAGGTGACAGGTAGATGAGTGCAGGAAGCCACCATTGCACGTGTATACCTATGTAACAAACCTTCATGCTCTTCACATGTATCCCAGAACCTAATGTATAATAAAAAAGTAAATAAATAAAAATAAATTTAAGAAGTTAAATTAATTGCATTGACAATTAATTAAAATTGTAGATATTTATTTAGAGTTCACATTGGAATATGCTCAAATTGTGTTCTATGACCTAGAAGTTTTAAATATCATAGAGTGGACTCATATTTTTTCAATTGTGATAGATAAGCAGGTAGGAGATGTCTGTCAAATCAAAATCATCCCATAGAGCTATCTTCCCTTTGACATGTGCAAAGCTGAATTGCCAGATTTGGATCTTGAACACTGAGATGTATTCACATTTCAGCATCTCATTATTTTGACAGTTTGTCTGGGAGAGCTGAAATACAGCAGATGTTACAGGAGTTATAAATATTGGCAACATAGGCCTCCAAGCACATAACACCAGAGAATTTCCTTGGATCACAATAGTCTGAGAATTTCAGTCAGTTATGACTCATCAATTAGAGATTTGGAAAACAAGGCACCAGTATGATACTGCTATTTTGAGTGGATCTCATTGTAAGCCTATGGTTACTCATAATTAAATATTTATGTATATGTATATGCATAAATCAAATGTACATGATTAAATTTTTATGTATATATACATATTAAATATGTATATACACATATAGATGAGTATATAATACACATTTGTGTGTAGCATGTAAGCAAACTTCAAGCTGAATATTTAACTGCTATGAGAATAATGCAGCTTTTCAGATTTCAGCTCTGTAATAACTGACATTTTTCGTGCATTTTCTTTGCTGCAAACAATGCAAGACCTACTAAAATGGTAGGGCATTTAATTTCCTTTGGTTTCCGTCTCCTCCTCATGGATGCCTCCCTCCCTTGTTTCTCCTGTTGCATCCTGACTGCTGTCAAAATACTGGGATCTAGTGCCAGCTCCCTTGCCCACTTTTTTTTTTTTTTTTTTTTTCCCAGACTTCTCTCTCTAAGCAAGCCTTCTACAATCAGTTCACTCTTTTCCCAGATACTCTTCTCTCCATGACAGAACATGGAGATAGTGTGATGTGACTTTTTTAGCCTGGTAAGCCATCACCTATTTTATGTACAAGTAACACATTCTCTGGGCTAAGTATCCCAATCCTGATTATAGGATAACACTGCATTCTCCTTCATTATGTTTCTGACTTTACTTCTCCATTATAATTTATTGTAAAATTCTATAGGTTAGTAAGCATCTCTTCCTTTATGAAGTCTTTTCTCCACTTTCTACATTTCCTCAAGGGTAAAAATGCTGGTTTCTCCCATTTTGTAGCACACTACTTAGCACCTTAGCATAGTGCAGGGTGGTGGGTTTGCTCCTTAAATATCTGCTAAGTGAAGAGACAGAATCTAAATGAGTGACTAACACAAGAATTATTTTTTGAAAACTCTGAAGGAAACTTACGTAACTGTGTCAGGAGCTCAGCTGAGCTGAGGACAGCTGAAATCTCAGATGCTCAAGTAGCCAATCAAAGCAACAAACCCAAAATAAAAGTAACAATCAAACCTTTAATTTCTGATTGAGATAGTATAAGCAAGATGCTAATACCAGAGATTATGCTGAACCCCCAGTCCCATCTCTGTTCCATTTTCTCCCCAGGGACACCAGTTGAAGGTCGGGGGGCTCAGCACAGACACGGAGGTCCTCTCAATGCCCAGGGAGCTCCCCCAAAAAAGACTCCTGCAGTTTTATGGACCCTGGGATGGGATGAGAGAAAAGCAAAGGGCAAAGAGTGGAAAAGTACTGAGTTAGAGTCAGGAAAAGTATCTTCAACTTTTCCCATTCCTTATTCGAATTTTATAAAAAGGTATCTGGAGACTCCAAATAACGATACCTAAGGGATGAAATTGTCTGGGCCGAAAGTGCAAATATGTGTATAGGCAGACACACAAAGGGGCTTGAGTGTTTGACTGCAGCTCCCCTTTGACAGTGTAAGGCATGGTCTGTGCACTATGTCTGGTATGGAGATGTGAGGGCAGGTTTTCCCCATCAGGCCTGTCATTTAAATAAAGTCTTTGGAATCGTCTATGGCCAGACCTGAAAAATCACCTATAGATTATCACACCAGGAGCCAGATTTCTCACACTTGATGTGAACTATGTAAACTCTGCAAATGTTAATTGTGTTCTCCATGCAGTGTAATAGATCATTAAAATTGGTCGGGTGCTGTGGCTCACATCTATAATCGCGAAACTTTGAAAGAGGGAGATGGGTAGACCTCTTGAGTCCAGGAGTTTGAGACCATCCTGGGCAACATGGTGAAACCTCATCTGCAAAAAATACAAACGTTAGCAGGCATGGTGGTGGTGCATGCCTGTAGTCCCAACTACTCCAGAGGGTGAGGTGAGAGGATCACTTGAGCCCAGGAGTTTGAGGCTGCAGTAAGCTAGGATTGCTCCAGTGCACTCCAATCTGGGTGACAGAGTGACTCAGTGAGACCCTGTTCTCCCTACAAATAAAATAAAACAAAAAAATTGATTCCTCTCATGTCACTGAAATATGTACCATTTGATCAACCTCTACCCTTCCCCTATTTCTACATTCACCTCTCAGCCTCTGGTGATCACTTTTCTACTCTCTGTTTAGATGAAATTGACGTTTCCAGATCCCAGACATAAGTGAGATGTGTTTCACAATTGCTGAAATAATGAATGTTAACAGTTCTTGCTACAAAAATAGTTGGTCAGGTGATGAATATGTTAATTAGCTTGATTTAATCATTCTACAGCATATACATATAATAAAACATCACATTGTATCTCATAAATATATACAAATACTATTTGTCAATAAAAATAAATAAAACCTACAAATAATTATGTAAGAGATGTTTGAGCATTTTCTTTATTTTGCACTTGTTAATTTGAATTTCACTGGACTTTATCTTCTCCTCTACGTAAATTATAAAACACTGTGTGAACAATGAACATTTTTTCTCTACAAATACAGGATGAAGATACAACATATATCTTTTACAGAAGCAATGCACATGATTCTTTCTTATGAGACAGCATACAAATCTTTTAAGATTGTAAACATCCAAATTATGTTATGACACTTTAAGGAAACAGGGAAGACCTTGTTTAATAGAATTGCAATACTTAGTGTTCTGCAGCAAATTATTTTCTCTTTTAATGATCTTTATTTTTACCAAAAACAGTAGCACACTGTGTTTATCTAGATGTGACACCTCTTGTAATATTCTCTTCTCTTCAGTTTCATATATGTATATATATATATATATATATACATACACACACACACACAAATATATATTTATTTAAAAGTTGATTATATAGAAAAAATCCTTGAACATTAGAAGAAAGCAATTGGATAGACATGTACTGCTTTAAATATTTTGAGAAGTATCTGGAATAAGTTCAGTCTTAGTCACTTTTTATACTTCCCTGACCTTCAGAATGAGGCTCAGTAGATATCCAAGGAGTAGTCAAGAAGGAATAAATGAAAAAATGAGTTCCCCCATTTTGCTGGTTTTGGTGCCAACCATGAATCTCTCCAGAGGATTATTTTTCTCTGCTATCCATTGCTGTTACATGATTCCTCATGCTCTTCTCCCATTCTCTGCCCAGTTTATAGTTGTGGGTGAAATGTCCTGTGGAAAAAAAAAAAAAAAAAAAAAAAAAGGAAGAGAATCAGCAATTATGCAAAAAGCTACAATGTAGTACACAGACTATTGCCACGTAGGAGGAAACTCTTATGTTTGTTACAAACACAAAGAGAGGAAGATGGCTCTTAATTTGAGTCTCACGTGTACCATTTCAGTTTTGTTACACTGAGAAATAAGAGACTACAAAGTAAACTACATATTTTTTCTCAAACATTTGTGAGATGACTAATAAAAACAAAACTCCTGATGCAGTCAGAATTATAATTACTAGTATATGACATAAACATACTCTAAACCTCAGTGTCTTCAGATTTATAATGGGAATTAAAAAAGTAACTGCATCATAAGCCACATTGTAACCACAATAAATATTGGCTATTATTAGCATTCAGAAATTCACATTTTTAACAAACCATCCTTGTAACATCCTCAGAGAAATAAATGTTCAAAGTGGATAAAATACATACACAAACACATAAATATTCAATAGATGACTGAATCTACATAAAATTAAAAAATAGGTTTATTTTTGTTCTAAATGATTGCACGTGTCTATATATACAAGGAAAATACAACTTTTCTGAACAAACCCTAACTTAAAGAAAAATTTCTTTGTATGCAAAATAAATCCAAAAATTGTTTGACTTTATTCTTTCATTTCAAATATGCATACTTTCTCACTTATATTACAAGATGAAAAAATTTTCAATTTCAGAGTTATTTTGGGAAAGTCTCAAAACTGTAACCCTACTCCCTGCTCCAGCCTTTTTTTTTCCCCCTAAAGGAAGTCTTGCTCTGTCGCCCAGGCTGGAGTGCAGTGGCACGATCTGGGCTCACTGAAACCTCCGCCTCCCTGGTTCACGCCATTCTCCCACTTCAGTCTCCCTAGTAGCTGAGACTACAAGTGCCCGCCACCATGCCCAGCTAATTGTTTTCGTATTTTTAGTAGAGACGGGGTTTCACCATATTAGCCAGGATGGTCTCGATCTCCTGACCTCGTGATCTGCCCACCTGGGCCTTCCAAAGTTCTGGGATTACAGGCATGAGCCACTGCGCCTGGCCTCTGCCCCATCTTTTAATAAAAATTCCGCTTTTATAATTTCTATATGCTATGCATTAACAGTATATGTGAGTCTCAATTTTTCCCAATTGATTATCAATAATCCTATTTGTCTACAATTGATTGTCAATCCCATTTTCTGAAGCAATCCTCTCAACTTTGTTGTTAAATCTCCTTAGCCTTGCATCTCCCACTTGCATCTCCTTTATTTTTGCAAATAGAATTTATTATTTCAAAAATATGAGGCCACTGGATACATCTTCCACTCAATTTCCTCTTTCTCCCTCTTGCTTCATCTCTTCCATCTCAGACAAAAAAGTATCATTTCTCTCCTTTAGACTCACTTCTCCAATGGGCTTGTTCTATTTTATTTACTTTCTCTGCAAATTTATTCGGTGTACTATATTCTCTGTGTGTGACTTATTCTACATATGTATCTTTCCCACAAACCTACAACACGTTAGTAACCTTTTAATAAGAAATAGGTTATCTTGTATCTTCCTATTATTCCTACCACCATGTCAGTTTTTTACTTCCATATTCACAGTCTTCTTGATTTTGAGATTTAAAATATATGTCCTGCCTCCACATTTTGATGTTCCCTTTTCATGATATAACTACCTAATTTATATATAATGAGATGGCATTATGAGTCTCTTAAAAACTTAATCCAATGGATTATTTTGTTATCCTACCTTTCAAGAGCACACCTTGAGTTCTCCTATTACCTACAAGAGTAACTACTGTATTCCACAAGTAAAGATAAAATCTAGCATTATTAAGATTTTCACATCCTCCTTATATAGTTGAGCAACCTGGCTCCTGGTTAAAAACCTTGGTGTGTGTATGTGCCATATTTTCTTCATCCAGTCTACCATTGATGGGCATTTAGGTTTATTCCATGACTTTGCTATTGTGAATAGTGCTGCAGTGAACATACAAGTGCATTTGTGTTTAAGATGGAACAATGTATATTCCCTTGGGTATATATCCAGTAATGGGATTGCTGGGTTGAATGGTCATTCTGTTTTTAGGTTTTTGAGAAATCACTACACCCTTTCCACAAAGGTTGAACTAATTTACATTCCCACCAACTGTGTATAAGTGTCCTTTTTCCTCCCTTTTCTCCACAACCTCTCCAGTATCTATTATTTTTTGACTTTTTAATAATAGCCATTCTGACTGGTATGAGATGGTATCTCATTGTGAGTTTATTTATATAACAAACCTGCACATGTATCTCTGAACCTAAAATAAAAGTTAAAGGAAACAACAACAACGTCAACAACAAAAACCTAGGTGTGATTTTTCAGGCCTGACATTAGGCAATGATGAAGGCTTTACTGCAGGGCCTCTCCTCAGGAAACTCTGCCCTACCTTACCAGTTGGGGTAAACAGTCAGTGCACTATCATTTCTGAAAGGAGTTGCGTTCAAGGACTCTGAACTCCCTGGTAGGTAACGTTCTTTCACATATTTACATGCCTCTTTCATTTCTAGGTCTCTTTATCTGAGGCCTTGCACAAAATTATTTTCAGGTATCTCCCAAGGTTTGCTAATAGGAGGAGGAGGGAGAAAACCTTGAGGACACTTTCCCCAGCACTTAGTACTTTTCTACTCCTATATCTCCCTTTTACCCTACCCTCAACTCAGATTCCACAGAACTGCTGGAGTCTTTTGTTGAGACTTCCTCAAAAGTGAGGCAGCCTCCGTGTCTGTGCTGATCCATTTGATTCTGGACCAGCCTCCCATTCCATGAAGGAAATGGGACACGGGAGTTGGCATTTTTTCAGTTTTAAATTCTTTCCTGTAACATTGCAGGAAGTCATTTTTCAGTTTTGAATTCTTGTCTGTGACATTGCAGTAAGTCATTTTTCAGTTTTAAATTCCTGCCTGTGACATTGCAGTAAGTCATTAATTGACATATTGCTTTGATTGGCTATTCTAATACTTGGCAGCTCAGATCTCTCCCAGCTCAGTGACTCCTGATAATAATCACACAGATATTGAGTACCTTCTTTGTGCTAAGTCCCAAACTATTTTGTCATATTTTACATTCACACTGCTACGGAATAGGCAAGGCATTTCCATCCAATCAAGTTGTTCCACAGTTGGATCGACTCATCACTGCAACATGTTCAATGTCTTGCAGAGAGATCCAGAACACCTGAAAAATATTAGGAATATTTGAGTTCCTGCTTTTGATGTTCAATCTGGTTTATTTCACTCTCTAATGATAGTATTATATACCCCATAATCCCGGGCAATGATCACAGCTTTGTTCAGCCTCCTTTCATTGATAAGAAGTCCTGTCACAATTTCTTGCACTAAGCCTCTACAACAAGGTAAGCATTTCTTGTTGTTTTTATCATAAAGGTGTTAAAAAAAGACAAGGGAGACAAAAGGGATATTTCATTTTTCAAAAGCAATCTACAGATTGGGAAAAAGTCACGGCCTTCGGTGCAAAAAGAGTGTGCTCTGAGGAGAGGTTGGAAAGTAGATTATTATACAGACAAAAACTGCAGGATGGATGGCTGTGCGGAGGGGAATCAGGTACTGGGACTGGATTGGATGGTTTTTATGAGAGACATTACAAGTCTCTTTTTATTGGCTGGCCTCAGGTGATCTGTTGGTGTTCATTTGGAAAATTTCCAGCTACACTCTATTTCAGCATGGACAGCAGGAACTGGTTCACTGGTTTTACTTGACCATAGAAAATGCATTTTTCATGCCTCAACTTAGCATGAATAGCTCTGAAAACTGAGCACTCCTACTTTACCTGAGGGCCTAACTTTTATAAACACTTTCTCTGGCTTTTTTCTTTCAAACCAAAAATACCTTTTCAAGTGATTCATGAAAATTAATAAGCCTCAACTAAGGTTATGAAAAACTAGTCGCCTCTAAAGATGTGCAAAACAGTCCTCACAAGATCCAGAAACACTCTAAAGGCAGTTCAAAGAAAGAAAATTCTTCTTCCACAAACGGATTCTAACCCACATTTCTGTCCAACCATATTTTCTAGCATCTCAGCTTTTCAGCTGGTCTAATCATAAAGGCCCCAAGTCCCCACATGCCTTGCAGATAGTAAAAGATAAGAAATCAAAAGCTGTCCACTGAAGGGAAAATAATCAATAACAAATGGATACCCCAAAAGTTTAAGGGTCATGCAGATAATTTAAAAATAAATGGGACCAGTACCCTGTTGGGGAATCAAACTAAGACCACAGCAATGAGAGTAGAGAATCTTAGTGACTAGACTATAGGATGGAGTGCTTTCTAATAAATCCTGCAGAGAATGCAAGGCAAGGAGTTTAAGCATACAAAAGATTTTAACTTTGTTTTAAGTCAAATTTTTGCTCTTTAATTTTGTCAAGACAATTTCTAAGGCAGGCTATGACATTTATGTGCCTTTTATTCAACTTAAACTTTCTATAAATACAAAAAAAGGAACTGTTTACTATGACAGATCTCTAAAAATCTTTTGTATTAAGAGTCTACTTTAAAGAATCTTCTAGCCATTGACAATGGAATTTTCCATGGTATATTTATTTAATGAAGACTCCAATACTTTCTTCATGAAAAGTCCAGGATGTAATTTTCCAGTTTTAGAATAAGTTCTTGCGAGTCGAGATAAAGCTATTTCCTTGAGAGGGCATAGAAGTGGCAATTCCAAAGATCTCCCCCATGAAAACTTACTCCCCAAAATAGCTAAAATGGCAACAGACTCCTATTGACACACATGGTTAAAAATGGCATTTATGCATACATTATCTTTTGTGCTAGTCCATTCTCACATTGCTCTAAGGAAATGCCTAAGGCTAAGTAATTTATAAGAAAAGAGGTTGAATTGGCTCATGGTTCTGCAGGCTATACAGGAAGCATTGGCATCTACTTCTGGTGAGATCTCAGGAGGCTTATACTCATGTTGGAAGACAAAACAGGAGCAGGCACATCACTTCATGAAAGCAGAAACAAGAGAGTGTTCAGTAGGTGGGTGGGGAGATAAATGTCCAAACTATATTACCTCTTGCAACCCAGAAGGGGAGGTGGGCTAACAGTCACAGATCCACTAATCTGTGACACCTGGTAGGTACTTTTGGGATTAGACTTTCCCAGGACTAACTGGGCAAAAAATGTTGAGATGACAAAAGCCCTCAGGGATGGTGTTTCTTAGAACAGGTTGCCCCCAAAGTATGACACATTCAGAACAAAAAGTGGGTTGCTTAAAACCTTATATGCCCTGGCTTCCCAGCCATTTTCAGACTGGTCACCTGACATAACCTGAAAGTAATGCCCTCCCCCTGATGGCAGACACTGAAAGAAAGTGCTCCTACTTGGCCACAAGTCAAGCTCTCAAGAACATAAATCAGGAACAGAAAAGAACCTCTTCTTTTTTTTTTTTTTTTTTTGAGGACCCAAAGCAAAGTTTATATACCAGTCTGATCAAGTCTGCAAACTGATCATTCTGCAGAGTTAGCTTGAACAATAGTCTTATAATAATTATACTCTCATGTTCCATGCTATGTGGTATACCTCATTATGACAAAACAAAACAGGAAGACAAAAACAATTGGATAGACTATGTCTGAGATTCAAAGGAATTAAACAATACGAATATTCATACCAAAAATTACTAAAAAACACAAGTGCTGCTATACCTACAATTATTCACACCAATCCTTTTTTCCCACTAATTAAGATACTGCAGAGAAGACAAACGGACTTTTACCTTCTGCTTGACTAGAGCCCAGAGTATTAGAGGCTGGGAGTCTGACTAGTAAGAAAAACTTAATCTTCTGCTGGCTTGTCAGGCCCTGAGTTCCCTTCACTGTGACTTTAAGAAAAACAGAACGGCTTTGTTCATCCTGATGACAGTGACAAAACTGTAAAGGCCAAGGGAAAGCCTCCCGCTTGCTCTCTGAAGATTCAATGAAAAATTCAACCCACAAAGAAGATTTATAGGGGAAATAGCATATAAATGTATTAATGTCTGTATGGGGGAGAACCACAGAGAATTATCCCCTTCTTAGAAAACAAAACATCTCAAGGAAAACTTACCCTTTTGCCAAGGAGAGCAACTTGCTGAATAAAACTCTGGCTCATTAAAGAAGTGGGAGGTCTGAAATCGAGAAGAGACTCACCCAGTTCTTTGCAACCATGGAAGAGTCAGAAGGGTTCAAAGGGCCTATGCTGCAACTGGGGCATCGAGTTCTCACAGTGTTGCAGATGATGAAGGTGGTTGTGAGAAGGAAAAAGTGGAGGTGGAATGCAGGGCGTGGGAGGGGCAGAGAGGTACAGGGCTCTCCACCTTAGTGTCTGGGAGCCTTTCAAGTATTTGGAGATATCACTTGTCTTCAGATTAGTCTACTTTGAAAACTTGGACATATTCCCAACTGTAATTGGAGCTTTCAGAAGTGGTGGAATCCCCTTATTATCTTTGAGAGGCGTAGACTCCTCTTTGTTTTAATTTGATTTTAAAGTTTTACATTTTAAAAACCACCAGAGTACCTGATGGTGGTTGGTCAGTAACTGAACCACTGAAATGGCAGCTGGTTAGAGACCATTCCCTTAGAACCTAGGTTACCCATAGCAATCAACTTATGTAGGTGTCCCTTCAAGTCCAAACAAAGTGTGAGCATCCTCTCAAAACTGAAGTTTTGACTAGCTTACCCCACAAAGCCTGAGTGTACCCCCAAAAGGGTGAACAAACTCTGCCAAGTGCAAGTGTAGTCCACAAATGGGTACCCTGTGGAGCCAGATGGGAAGGCTCTCTGAAGAAAATAAAGTTGCTGAGACCTCAGCTTAAAACAGGAGATCCTGGATCTGAGAGGGTCTATCTGATTCCTCCCCTGTGCAGTAGGGAAACAACTGAACATAAAGAGCTCATGTAGGGGTCAATGTATTGGTCTGGTTGGCTTTGGGAATGAGCTTGGCGCTGCTTCAAATCCAATCCTTGTCACCATGAAATGTTAATACAATACCTGAGATGTGCAGAGACAAAAGGGAAATTTTGTTTTCTAAAAGCAATGTACAGATTGGGAGGATGCAGTCTTTTCAAGTGTGCTCTGAGCAGGAGTAGGAAAGTAGATTATAAATGCAAAAACCGTAGAATGAGAGAATCCGTTGCTAGGTCTAGATTGGAGGCCTTTAAACAAGACATCACAATTATATTTACTGGCTGGCTTCAGGTGGTCTGTCGGTGGTCAGTTGGGGAATTTCCAGCTGCAGTCTATCTTGACACAGAAAACAAGAACTAGTTTGGCTTGTCCCAAGGGAGGCCCTGTGACACCTCTACATTTTTCTGAGAATACAGAATATACGCTCACTCTCTTATTCAGCTGTGGCTGCCTGGTTCTGTTTTAATGCCTAGATGGCAGCATCAACCCATCTGGGGTGTCTGCCGGCTTCAGTGTGGGAGACATGGCAGGCCTTCAAGCCCCATGGAGCAGAAGGGACAGGGAATAGGTGACCCAAGCAGGAACATCATGCCTACCAATCTGGCACTGTAGGAACCCGTGCTCCTGGGCACAGCTGCAACCACTCAGCGGTGGCTCCGGACCCAAGCATCTCTTTACTCTTGGGGGCCCAAGAAACCCCCTGCCCCCACATGCTCGGAAGTGTCTGCTCCTGCTCCCTGACCTCTTCTCACTCCCTATACCTGCTCCAAGACAGAGCAAAGTCGTGACAAAGCCCAGGTGCTGTCGCAACCTTGTCAGGTGTGTGCATACTTGGGGTGGTGCTGACACGCCAGCCCCATGCTGCCTTGACCCCCTTCAGATTTTGGGCGTCATTGAGCACAGGAGGGAGTCCAGGGGGCTGAAGGCAGCGCAGTGTGAGCCTGAAGATGCCTCATTGGTGCTGACAACCTGGGCACTGTGGACAGCACGTTAATGACTGTGGGGGGGCAGACAGGTTCCTAGGAGGGAAGGGGCAGGTCCGTGGTGAAACCACACCTTCAAGCCAGGGAGGCCTGAAGCCTGGAGGCTGGGCTGACAATTCAGGGTGAAGTCCATTACCCAGAGTGCGAACTTTCTGCATACTTTTCGGCCAATTGAGTGGTGCTTTCATCAGACCCGCCCAGGGCCACCCATGGACCAATCAGCATGCACTTCCTCCTTTCTGAGCCCACAAAAACCTCAGACTTAACCACACTCAGACTCTCCTTGGAGCGACCTGCCTGTGGATATGAACTACCAACTGCAGGTCTGGTGTCTGCTGGGAGCTATTCTGTCAGTCAGTAAAGTTCCTTTCTGCTTTGCTCAGCCTCCAGTTGTCTATGTAACCTCATTCTTCCTGGACTCCGGACAAGAACTTGGGACCTGCCAAACAGCAGGAACTAAAGGAACTGTTACACGTTCCTGGCCAGCTCAGCAAGCTTCGGGTGATGACCGCTCCTAGACTGCAAGAGTGAAGAGCAGCAACCCTTCTGGGGTCCCAGACTTCGAGATTTCCCCAAGCCACAGCTGCTGTAACGCTATAGCCCTCCCGCCTTCTGCCAGCATGGGGTAGCTGCCCTACGCAGTAGAAAGCAGCAGCGAGGCTGGGCCAGCCTAGGAGCCATGAGCCAGAACAGGGTGGTGGAACTGAAAGAGCTGTAACACAAATGGGTTGAAACATGTCCGCTCTGAAACACACCTTCCTCCCTGCTCATCATGCTGCAGGTGACGAGAAGGGGAGAAGAGCTGTGGCCACCTTCTGGGAACTCAGACCTCCGGGCTCCCCGAGCCAGGGCTATGACACACTAAAACGCCCTCTTTGGGGCTCTGCAGTTCCTGGCATCTCTAAGCTTTCTGGTGCCACCACATTCCCCTCATCCAGACACCAATGTCCATAGTGGAAGCTGCTTGCAGCCCATCTGATCCAGCTGCAGCCTCATATGGAGTCAATGCCTGTGCTAGTGGCTGGAGCTGCCTCCCCACCACAGCAGCCAGTGTGCCTGGCTGTGTGCATTGGCAGGACCCCATGCTTGCTCGGTCATACACCTCTCGCTATTCAGTGCTTGACTCGCCATTGGCAGGTGTAGGATCCAGGCTGGTAGCATGAGCTGAGCACAGCCTGCTAGGCCGAGTGGGTGGAACAAGCCCAATGGGCAGGAACAAAACTCATTCAGAGGCACTGCAAGCCTAAGAAGTTTCCAGCTGGTGAAGCGACACCCTAAGGATCCTGTTACATTAATGAGCACGTAAGTAAGCCATGGGCAGTCCATTTTTTTTTTTTTTTTTTACTGGGGGGAAATTTTAAAAGAGGAAAAAAAAAAAAAAAAAAAAAGGAATCTAGCTTTTGGCTACCTCTGTTCGCTTTAGAACCTTTTTATGGTTTGACTGCTTGTCCTGGCCAAAATTCACGCTGAAGTTTAATTGCCATTTTAATTGTATTGAGAGACAGGACCTTTAAAATGTGTTTAGGTATGAGAACTTTGTCCACATGAATAGGCTAATAACACTATGAAGGGAGTGGCTTCCTTTTTGTGAGTGCCGGTTCACCTCCTCTTGCTATCTCTCTGACACTCTTTTTGCCCTCTGTCATGTAATGCTTCCTGCCATGTTAAAACATGGTAAGAAGGCACTTGCTAGATGCTGGCACCTTGATATTAGACTTCCCAGCCTCCAGAACTGTGAGCCAATATGTATCTGTTCATTATAAATGACCCAGTGTGTGGTACTCTGTTACAGCAGCATGGACTAAGACAGACCGGAAGCATAACACTTCTAGACTTTTCTGTTTATTATTTTGTGTTTCTTTCTGCATTTGGCAGATTTTTTTATTTTAAAAATGAATACAGTTTTTTAAAATCTTATATTTTTTTCATTGTTTTCTTTCTTGTCAATAATTTTTATCTTTTTATATTTAATAATGATTATTTCTGTCAGTAATTATCAGAAATACAACCTCCATATAATTGAAGTGTTCTAAATTGGGAATTAGAAGCAACTGAGATTCATACACATTATTTTTTATGAAAAACAACTAACCAATATATTTACCTAAAAAAAAAGTGCCCTTTTTTTCAGATTCCATGATTATAAATGTCAATTTTCAATACCACCCCCTACATATTTTCAATCCCATGCACGTACATTTCAAATAAATTCAGTTAATTTTGATTATAAGCTGTCATTATTTAAGTGTATGTTTCTAAATTTTCTAAGTTGCAAAATTGATAACAATAGAAATGCCTTTTGGAAAAATGTAGAATTTTAGAAATTGAAAGTACCTTCATTTGTATTATAGTAATGGGAATATTCAAAGTATTGTCTTATGTAATTTCTGCTCATCCTAGCTTATTCTAATTTTTTTAGGATTCATTTGTGTTTAATATACTTCACTCAAAACTATTACCCACTAAATATGAGTATAGGCTTGTAATTTGAGAAGAAATAAGTAAACTCTAAGTTGTAATGGTACACATTATTTTATATTCCCACATAGACTAAATTATATATCTATAGATCTATCTATAGATCTATATATCTATCTATAGATCTATATATAGATATATAATTTATATAATGTATATATGAAGGAATTGTGGCTCTAATGTTCTTTGAACTCAATATTGAGTATATCTCTTTGAGATATTTGAGCAGTAATAACATTAATAATAAATTAACCTTCAATTTTTCTTAGATCACTATGCTCAGTAAAAGAAGCCAGACACAAAAGAATACGTACATAATTTCACTTGTATGAACTGACAAGAAAAAGCAAAGCTGAAGAGGCAGAAAGTAGATTAGTGGTCACCTAGGAAGAGGGATGAGAATACAGAGTCACGATAAATGGGCACAAGGTTTCTTTTTAGGGTGATTGGAATGTTCTAAAATTAGATTCAGGTATTGTGTGATGATGTGCTATAGAATTCTATGAATATACTGAATTTATTGAGTTGTACATTTAAAATGGATTAATAAATTGTGTGAGATACAAAGTATATCTCAGTAAAGTTACTGAAATTATTTAGGGAAGTTTAATTATAAATCTTTGACAGTAGACTGGATAGAGAGTCTGTCTAGAATACAATTAAAAACAATAAGACATTGGAAACTCTAAAGTAATAAAAATATAATAAACTTTAAGTGAATTTATTTCTAAGATCTATATATAACATAATTCAAAATAATTCTATAAAATAATACATCTAATCATAGTTTTTTTTCATTTTCTAAGCATGGTTATTTTGCTAAAGAAATTTGATGTGAAATAATGTGATATAAAAAGAGAATACTTGGTTTATGGCTTTAGGTTGAAAGCACTGCTTCACTATCTATTGGTTATATAAACTTGAACAATTTATTTAAATTCTCTGCATCCTAGTTTCTTCATCTATAAAATAAAAATAATATGCCCATCTCACATTGTTGAAATAAGCCAAAGAAGATAAGATAGGTAAAACACATCACATCTTTTGTGGGAAATAGTAAGGATTCAGTAAACAGTTTTAGATCTGTCAGAAATATTTTGGCAGCTAGGAAAATAAAACTGGATTTTTGAACCCACATCAATGTTAGTTTTATTTTTCCCTCTAATAAATGTGGAGATAGATCTAATACCCTTCTCCTATCTTTTATAATAGTTTTCTCACTGTATGCAAAAATAATGCCAGCATTGTTTTCTTAGTTAAAAAAGAAATTAAAACAGCTATTCTGCCTTGTCAGTCTCAATATTACCTACCAGACTGAATATTAACACAAGGAGGGTTGGGTTTTGAGGTTGTTGCTGTTTTTATTTAAGTTGGACTTACAGAAAGGATGCAGCAATATATCATATTAAAACTGGATTGTTGTTGAATTGTTTAATGCTTTCTACTAGCTGTATGTGAATATGTTTGATGTAAGGACTCCATGAGAAATCAAAAGTGCTGAGCCTCTCATTTCAAATTTTTGTTTCTCTTGGGCAAACAGGCACTACAGTTAATTTCAACCATTGGCAGTAAACAACTTTAACATGATGACTATTAGGCAACAATCATTTTAAGAAAGCTTCCCGGGTGACAGAGCCTGTGGTGACAGAAACTCATTGAAAAAACTAAAGCCACAAATACAAAGAAAGTGCAACTGAGCCCTATGGATTAATAAGATACACAAATGCAATTCAGAAGTACAAAACTTCACAGCTTGTTTTACTATGTGTGAGTCTATTAACTATGTCATTAAATATGAAAGCAAGCCATTAGCTAGTCTTTCTCCCTATATCTATGTGTCTCTAAATGAATATGAAAAAAACATATTCAATTATAAAGTCTCAGAATATTCTAATGTGGGGAAAGAGGTACTTTTTTCCCTTGATGTTTCCACCACTGTTTTTCTTAGAAAATCCCAAAGAGATTTTGTAATACAGACATTAAATTGGTTCAGATATGGTAATGCTGCATTTCAATACTTTTTATCTTTTGTGTACTCAGAAATATTGAAAATCAAACACTTCTAAGCACTTTTTTCTTCTGTTCCCACAACGATACTTTAAACTGTTTTGTGGCTTCTAGGCAAGGTAATATTGTGGCTGCTCTGTGCCATAGCCTTAGGCTCAGAATACTCTGAGTCCTTCAATTTTATCCTTCAAAATTGTTCAAACTGCCTCAATGCTTTGTTGAGCAGCAGCATTGGCTCTCCTTTTCAGGCTCAACCATTTGAGCATCTCCAATAATGAGCAATTTCTAAACTTTTAAACAGCATGTTGCCTATGACACATAACATATGCAGATCTCATTTTGGGTCACATATAAACACTTCTGCTGAAGCTCTTCAAAAGATTATAATGAGCCAGAATCCCAAATCCAAGAAATAAGAAAATAAAAATAAAGGCAAGACTGAAATCCTATACGTAATTTTGCAGGGAATATGGGTATTATTTATTACATATTATCCTATCTCTAATTGACATGCATTTGATAAACTGAAATGATCTATGTATTATCATTATTGAAATTATTTTCCTCTGAACATATTTTCATGCTTGCTTTTTGGAGTATTGGACTACTATCTTTTGTATTTTCCTATAACAGAGCATTTAAAATACTGAGATTGCACATATACATTGGAATAAACATGAAAGTTAGAGTGGTTGTCCTTTACTGTAAGTGTGCACATCATGGTGGCAATAAAGATAATAACAAAGATGCATTATGTTTCAATAAACCTTGAATTAGGAATTTTCAACAAGCTATCTTATTTAGCAAATTCCCTAGGTATACTTGTTTGGCTAGGGGAAGTTACATCATCCGAACAAGTTCAATCAGAGTTTTTTGGGGGAGAGTAGTGGGAGGGGACCTGGAATTGGGTTGGGACACATTGCAGGAGCAGAGGATAAAACCTAGTGGGGTAGTTACCAGACACTACATCTGACTCATTTATGTTTTTCTTTTGTGCAAGAAAAAATTACAGATAATGGGAGAAATAAAGCAGACAGGGAAAATGAAATACATAAGAAAAAAAATAGCCCGGGCTCTGGGTTTCTGATGATTTTCTAGTTTCTTTCATTTGTGAGACTCTGCTGTATTTCATTAGATGATATATTTAAGCATAGGTTTTCCTCCCTTACATTAGCTTTGGTTCTCTTATTTTTATTCTATAAAACTTTCACTGAAGCTAACATTTTGACTAGCTGTACATACACGCACACATACATACACATACACACACAGTCATGCATCACTTACGGAAGAGAATACATTCTGAGAAATGTAGCTTTACAAAATTTTGTCATTGTATGAACATCCTGGAGAGTACATCCACACACCTAGATGGTATAGCCTACTACACAACTAGGCTATATAGTATAGACTGTTCCTCTTAGGCTACTAATATGTACAGTATGTTACTGCACCAAATATTGTAGGCAATTGTAACTCAATGGTATTTGTCTATCTAACCATTATAATGTACAATAATATATAGTTTTATAATTATGGGACCACCATGGTTTATATTATCCATCATTAAAGCGTCATTATTTAGCACATGTCTGTTCATATATATATACTGCTTCCATCATTTCAGCTAACTTACCATTGTGCCCCAAAGTAGACTTTAGTTAATCAGTCCAAAGTAAAAGTATAATAAAGACAACAGCCAACAAAACCAGAGTGGTCAACATTCAGAGAATACATTCATCATTCATTCGTTAATGCATTTGAGATAGTGAATAAGTCCCATACCACTTTTTGTATGTTCGTTTTCTAGGTTTCTAAACTGTTCATGTAGATATTAAGTCATATAAGTTATTTGAATTTTGTTTAGCCTTGTCATGAAGGCACATAGTGGTTTCTTATATATTGCCTGAAGAGGCTAAGTGGAGTAAGAGGGAGTAAACTGGTGAGGTGCTTTTGCAATCAGACATCCTTGCATTTACACACACACACACACACACACACACACACACACACACTATTCAAATATGAATATATATAGATAAATTTTATGTAGTAGAAAAGTTTTCACTGCTTTAAAATAATGTAAAAAACGTTGACTTCTTAAGATCTAAAATGTTTTCTGTTTTCAGTTTATATGATATGAAGAGCCGAGATGTAGACATACACAATATTTATATAACCCGAATGATTGAAAATAAAAGATTTAAAGAACAAAACAGAGGCGAATGCCCATCAGTAGAAATTTTATATATTTAAATCTCTCCATGTTGGTTAGGAGAAGGTTTTGAAATTAGGAATAGAAATACAAGAATAGCTAGAGAGCTTGTTTGAATCATCAAGAAGTATAATCCATTTAAGACCTCTGACCAGGAGTAGTTTTAAAAATAAAATTAGTTCTTTTTTTATTTTTTTTTTACAACTAAGACCTAGAGGTTTTTCTGGTCATGATAATGCATAATTAACTGTTTTTTTCATAGTTTTTTGAGAGACACTCAAAACAGTGGTAAATAAAAGTAAAATAGAGCATTTTGCAATGACGATAGCAAGTGCTTCTATAAAATAATTGAATATTGAACAAATAGCAAAATGTCTTTTTTCTTTCAAACTTCATACTATTAAAAAGAGCTAATAGAAAAGATAAATAAATGATAATGACATTGAATATTTAAAATAAGTTTTTTGTTAACAAAGGAAAAAGACAGAGCATGAGATAACATCATGAAAGGATAGTAGAATAGGAAGCTCCATGAATCAGTCCCTCTACAAAACAACTATTGAGCTGCCAAGAACTGTTTGATCAACTATTTAAGAAATCTTGAGCCTAGGCAAACATTATACCATTTAGGGGTCTACCTGATGAAGAAAGAGGCTAGTAAATTTGAGTGAACTTTGGCTTTTTGTGTAGTTGCTGACATCCCCACAGGGCAGTCAATCATGAAGATGGTGCCCCATGTTCATCACATGGCTGCTTGATGCCAGGGTGCACAACAGGCATTTTGTCCTTCCAAAAATAAGAGTTTCTTATTTTATTCTCTATTTTTGATCACTGAGAAGCCAGCACTGTTGTTTACACCTCTATGAACTGAATCAGCTTCCTCAGAGGCATCAGTCCAAGGAATTTAAAGACACAGAACAAACATTTTTCATTTTTTTTTTTTTAATGGATACAGGCATTAAAGTTAAATCTCTGTCAGATCACTGGCTGACCATGGAGATAATGGTACAGTGACCTCAGTGACAAAATATGACAAGAAATGTAGTTCTTGAAATAAAATAGGGTAGAAAAGTCTAAATTAATGGACCACTGGAGCCTTCAACAAATAACAATAGCAATTATTTTCAGAATTACATTACCATGTTTAGAAGGTCACTTAATAAACAAAACACTTACAAAGCATACAAATAAACAATAAAGTAAAGCCTATTTGTAGGGGAAAGAAAATAAATGTACAAATACCAGGAGAAAGACTAGACATGGGTCTTCATAGACAAAGATTTCAACTGTCTTTAAAGTGCTCAAAAAACTAAAATAAATTGTGGACAAAGAACTAAAGAAAATCAGGAGAATGATGTAAGAACAAGTAGAGAATATCAACAAAGAGATAGAAAGTAGAAAATGTATTTATTGTAATTCTGATGCTAAAACGCATAATAGCTAAAATACAAAAAAAAAAAAAAAAATCAAATGAATTTGACAGCAGGTTTGAACAGGCAGAAGAAAGAATCAGTGAGCTTCCTGACAGAATAGTTAAAATTACCTAGTATGAGGAGGAGAAAGGAGAAAGAAAAAAGAAAAATGGGCTAGACGTGGTGGCTCATGCCTGTAAATCCCAGCACTTTGGGAGGCTTAGGCGGGCAGATCACAAGGTCAGGAGTTTGAGACCAGCCTGATCATCATGGAGTAACCCTGTCTCTACTAAAACTACAAAAATTAACCAGGCATGGTGGTGCATGCCTGTAATCCCAGCTACTCGGGAGCTTGAGACAGGAGAATTGCTTAAACCCGGGCAGCAGAGGTTGCAGTGAGCCGAGATCATGCCTCTGATTCCAGCCTGGGTTACAGAGCGAGACTCCGTCTCAAAAAGAAAAAAAAAAAAAGATAAAATGAATAAATAAAGAGAGCCTAAGGAAACTATCAGACACATTAAGGATACCAATACATGCAATGTGGGAATCCCCCTACACACACAGAAAAAAGTCAGAAATAGAAGGACAAAGAGAAAATGGTTAAAATCTTCCGATTTTGATAACATGTATCTACATACCCAATAAGCTCAATAAACTATAGGAAGGATAAACTCAAAGATCCATCCCAAGATACACTATATTCACAATGTTAGAAGCCAAAGACAAAGAATCTTGTAAACAATGAGAAGGAAGTGACTCATCATGCACAAAAAGATCCTTAACCAGAGCCAATTTCTCACCAGAAATTGTGGAGACAACAGGCAGAAATTTGCATAAGTAACAAGAAACTAGCCAAGACAATGGGGAACATGTCTCCTGGGCATGTCAGATATGTTCACAACAGTTCTTCCCATCTCAGTACCAGAGGCCTACGGAGGAATTACAGTTTTGTGGGCCGGGCCCAAAGCTTCCTTGCTCTGTGCAGCCTAGGGATATGGTTTTCTGTGTCCCAGCTGTTTCACTCCACCTGTGGCAAAAAGGGGTCAAGGTATAGCTCAGACTATCACTTCAGAGGGTGTAAGCCCTAAGCCTTGATGGCTTCCATGGTGTGGTGTTGAGCCTGTGGGTGCACAGAAGAACCGAGGTTTGGAAACCTCCGCCTAGATTTTAGAGGATGTAAGGTAATGCCTAGATGTCCAGGAAGTTTGAAGAAGGGGTGGAGTACTCCTGGACAACCTCTGCCACGACAGTGTGAAAGGGAAATGTGAGGTCGGAGCCCCTCCACAGAGCCTACACTAAGGCATTGCCTAGTGAGAGGATGGCCACTGTCCTCCAGAACTAGGAATGGTAGCTCCACCAACAGCTTGCACTGTGTGCCTGGAAAAGCCACAGACACTCAACACTTATCCGTGAAAGCAGCCAGAAGGGAGCTGTAGCCTGCAAAGCCATAGGGGCAGAGTTTCCCCAAGGCTGTGGGAGCTCCCTTTGCCTTCATAAACAGTATTATGATTAAAAGTTATTTGTCTACATTGATAACTAAATCACAAAACTTCTAGTGTTGCAAGTAAAGAAGATTAGAGGAGAGAGAGGTGGAATTGAGGGGAACGATATTATGTTGTTCTCATAAAGACAAAATTTTGTAAGTACTTTTTGAATACAAATATCTTCTGAAACATAATTAACGTGAAAAATCTTATGACTCTGCTCTACTTATAAAAAAGTCTATATTTAAAAAATCATGTCAAAATAATCAAAAGGTAATTGCCACTTAAGTGGCAAATAATTAATGGGGCTGCATAGGAGTACTACAAAATAATACAGCCAATAAAAAAAAGTATAACTGTTACAAACTTCTATTCACTTAAACAACGACTTGGAATATATAAGCCACATCCCACAAACTAAAAGAACTGCAATAGGCAGTAACAGATTTTTAAAGTTCTCAATTAGAAACTGAAAGATAAAACTGACACAGTATTTTTAAGGATTCATAGGACTTTAAGCAATTCAATGAATAAAATTTATCTAAACTGTATTTTAGAAACTTTCACTTGCAACATACTACAAATTCAACATCGATAAAATCAAGCCATAAAATAGTTCATAAAATAAGATACATTATCTTTAAGATATATGAGCCTGACTAAAAATGCAATATAATTGAAAACTAACTATTAAACAAAGCCTAAATAACTCATAGATTAATAGAAAATCATACTAACTTGTTTGAAGCACTTAGCAATGATTGACAAAGGAAGCACTACAGATATACTTGTATTACAATATAAGTGAAACTTAAAAGAAATTTTAAATTAAAATTTTAAATCCATTCATGGAAAATAATCAATAATATTTAAAATAAACTCAATGTTTAAATCAGAAGCTATAAAATAATAGCAGTATTAACCTTATAAATGTAATAAAAACTATTAAAATGGAATAAAATAGGAATCAAAAAATTATTTTAGGATACAACAAATAATGTAAAAATACAGCATCATTGTTCAAAAGTAAGTTCAGAAAACAAAAATATTTAACATTGCAAGCAATATTTTCACATATTAGCCAAAGGATTAACATCCACAGTTACAAAAATAGTCAATAAAATATCTAAGGAAAAATCAATAGCACAATAAAAAAAAAAAAAAAAAAAAGGCAAAGGACAATGTAGAAGAATTTTGGTTATTTTTTGAAAACCTTCCAAAAATAAAAACTTTTGAACTTTGCTTGAGAGAGTAGTTGTTGGTGAATTCACATTGGAGTTCTAATTTACACTGTGAAAACCCATGCACATTAATTCCAATGACAAATAGATGTTGGAGACATTGGTGGGTTAAATTTAGTAAATTTACAGGAATATTTGTCATAGCTTTTTGTGGTAATTTTATACATTTGATAATAATTTAAGTATCCATTATTATGGGAATAAATACATTTTGGATATTCATTTAGAGGACTATTCTCTAGTGGTTAAAATATAAGAACTGAATCTAAATTCTTTCTAGATAGTTCTCAAAATGAATAGTATTTCATAACCAACAAGTTTCCATAATATGCCATTTTTGAAAATGTAATTAAATGATTAAAATATTGTACATGATATAGAAATATATGTATTAAACTACTTTAAAGGGCCATATATATCCAAATTCATAAAAGTGGTTAGCTTTAAGAATGAATACAAGAAAACAAGATTATGAAGACAAAGTGTGGAAAAATATTTTTTTCCATAAAATGTAACCTTAAAAAAGTAAAAGAAAAGCAAGGATGCTGTAAAATTTGGTTTATAACTGAATAAGCATGATTGCTTCATGTAGAAAGGGTAAATCAGCTGAATACTTTTGCTATTGACCACTACACACATTAAGCCTTATAAAAAGGAAAATTCAGCCAGGCACAGTGCCTCACGCCTGTAATCCCAGCACTTTGGGAGGCCGAGGTGGGCGGATCACAAGGTAAGGAGTTCTATACCAGTCTTCCAACACAGTAAAACCCGGACTCTACTAAATATACAAAAAATTAGTGGGGTGTGGTGCGTGTGCCTGTAATCCCAGCTACTCAGGAGGCTGAGGCAAGAGAATCACATGAACCTGGGGAGAGGAGGTTGCAGTGAGCTGAGATTGCCCCATTGCGCGATAGTGCAAGACTCCGTCTCAAAAAAAAAAAAAAAAGAAAAAGGAAAGAACAGAAAAAAAGAAAAAAAATATTGATATTGTTAATAGCAATTGTATACCCTTTAATGGGTTTGATGTTTAAGATGTTTTCTCCCCTCCAAACGTAGGGGGGATCTACAACCACGATTTACCTTCCTTTAGTATCCAGCACCTGTCACCTGACTTCTATTGCTTACCCTCTGTCTAGGGTCTCCTTTCCTAGGAACTACATTTATTCTGCGGCTTGGTGACAGAATATGTAGGTATTCGTTTATTGCCATGAACCAAGAGAAAAATTACCTGAGGAAAGTAGACAAGTCTGAGACTTAAATAATAGTCCTTGGCCAGGATGGAAGTTGAAGCTCACACTATAGATGTCATGAAGATTATAAAGTGTAGGTAATTGGGTACCACTTCTGATAATGACCATGTTTGGTGGTACGTGTGTTTAGCAGCTTTGTTTATATGTAAATTATAGACTGTGTCCAAGAAAAGTATTGACTGTATGTTTGTTTACCAATGCCTATTTTCTTTCTATAACTCTGTTGAAACAGCATCAACTACACATTTGTATTCCCTTCTATTCGATGTTGATTAATTCTATTACATCATACACAAACAAACCAGAAAGAAAAAGGAGGTATAGAAGGAGGAGGAAAAGGAGAATGAGGAGGTGGAGTATAAGTGGAGAAAAGACATTAAAGTGAATTAAATTACATGGAACAAAATGAAGACATTAAAAGGCATTAACGTAAATTAAATTACATGGTACAAGATAAAGACATTTGATTTGTTATTTGGGAGCTCTATGGTTTTCCGGCAGTTTGTTAATAATTTTCTAATCAAGTAGGCTATGAACCTGAGCCAAGATTGCAAATAATCTCAGTAAATCTGAATGGATGCAACAGAAAAAAAATTAGGGAGTAATAAAGATAATGATAATGATAGGATGTGGAACCAGAGGAAGTGGCAATGGTTTACTTTCTTTTCTTAACAGTTTCCTTACTGCACTAAGAATGCACTGTATATATAAATCGATTGTTTTATTTTTTTAAAATTTGCAGTATTTACCATATGTAATACTGTGCTTTTTCCACCTGCATACATACCTAATTTCTACATTATCATGAATTTTCATTTTACAAACTCAACTACCTTGTTTTTGCTTCACAGCACATACTTCATTTGTCCTTTTAATTATTCTAACAGTCCTATAGAGTAATGAAATTATAAAAAAATGAATAATATAGTTTAAAATCTGAAGTTTGTCATTGGAAAACTAGCAAGAGACACATAACAAGACAATTCTCAGTAGGTGATCAACTGAATGGAGTGAGGCTTCTGCTTAGCTGACAATATTTAGATTGTTATCTGTTTTGTAATTTAAATTCCTTGCTGCAGTTCTCTAAAGGATAGTAATTTAGATGAATCATTTAAACTTCTACTGCCACATTGTCTTTCCATAATTATTCAAGCTGAAGTAAAAAATTACTCCCTAGTTATTTTTAATCTGATATTTTATCAAATATATATATATATATATATATATGAACTGTTCCAGGGAGCATTTAAATAACAAATAAGAATAATTCTAGACAAATGCATTGTCCTTTAAAGTTAGAAGGGTCTCCTTCCTCAGAGGAGCAACTGAGACGCCAGGGCCTTTCCATATTAACTTATTAGTGCCACCAAATCAACTGAATAGTTGGACAAACACAAAGAAAATAGACATATATTCCACATGTGAGTTATTCTTGCTGAGTATGTGCATCACACAGTTTCTGTTGAAATGTTAAGAACTGTATATATAGAAACACAAGCACATACTACTATACTCAACACTTTAACAAATATTCTCTACCTATTAAATAGTTCTCTACCTATTAAATATTCTCTACCTATTAAATAGTACAATTAAGAATAACTGAACATTTAGAAATTAGGAGTCTCACAAAGGATCAGTCTAGCCCTCACTGATAACTATAGGAAATTGAATTTATAGTAATCAATGTACTCAACTAATCTATCAATCATTTAGCTCTAATTGATAGTTTCTGTAAGGTATTCTTTCCTGTATATTTTTTCTTTTTTCTCCTTTAAAATAGAATACTTAGCAAATTAATAATAAAAACCAAAATAAACATCTTCAATTAATTTTTGAAAAAATATTCAATCTTAATTATCTCTCTTCTTATTCCTTCAGTTAGAAAAAATTTTTTCCAAGGAGGATTTGAAAAAAAAAAAAAAAAAAAAAAAACAGCAATTTCTTACCAAGCTAACACAGGTCCTAAGACCTGAAAATAAGTTCTTCTTAGTCTATTTTCAAATATAATAACTAGATTGTATGTTATGTTGTGTTCAATATCTATTTCTTCAAGGAGGCATCAAGTATCCATGAAAACAATTCAGGCTTTTAATTCAAGTCTAACTGGATTAGAACCTGTTTTCTAAACTTCTATCTGTATAATCACTGGCAGTAGTATGTGAGCTTGAATTTCTTCAGTCAGAATTTGAAGTAAAGAATAACTTGCTTCAAGATTAAGTAACAGTTATTAATAAGAAAATAAATTAATCACCCAATAGAAGTTAACATTCAAAAATAATACATACTGATTTCTCATTCTTTCTTTTTATTACGTTCATTTCAACAATCTTTTTACTTCAGCGAATAATGAGTCATTTCTTGGCTTTAGTCAAATATTTAATTAAGAAGCCTCCTTACCATGGATTGTTTCCAAATCTTTTTATGGCTTGGCATCCATATAACATGACAATTTCATTACCCCCTCTCTCACATTAAAGTGAATACACCCACTTTGCTTGAAGTATACCTATCTATATTGTGTGACTAGTTTATTGGAAATATGTTAGTAAATGATATTATGTGATGTCACCTCTTTCCTAGGTGCTGGGATGTTTGCTTCAAAATAGATGCTTTCTGGATCAATCAAATAGTAGGAATTCAAGTGTTGCACCTTAGAGGCATATCTATAAATTTCACTGTGTGTGATGAAAGTCCTAACCAGTTTTTTGTTTGTTTGTTTCAACATTGCTAAAAAATGTATATAAGCAGTTAGTTAGTGAGATTTGTATCACCCACAAAGATCTCTTCTGTCTCTAGTGTTGACTGTTCAAATGGAACATAAAGATGTTGGTATTTTTGTGGTCCCACTAGAAAATTTAACTTGTGCCTCAAAATCTATCACATGGGCTTTATTTACAAATTAACATTTTGCTAAAATTCTAAATAGTCATTGAAAAGTTGAGTTTAATCAATAGCAGGATTATAGCCCACTAAAACACTACTATTTTTGCCTTTAAAAGCAGTTGATAAAGAAATAAATTATTTTAATTAAGAATATCTTGAGAATGGTATTAGGTAATAAATATTCAGTCAAATTCAAATTTATCTTAACTAAGCTCATTCTTTTCTTTCTAAATTATAGATACAGTATATGATAGCTTGATATTGGCTAATGTTAAAACATTGTTGTTGCTCTAAATATATTTGTAAAACATATATTTACTTGTCAACCCTGTAAATGCAAGAAGTGCTTTCTAGATGGTACATCCTCATCAGAAAATAAAGTTGGGCTTCAAGAGTACTACTGCAGGCAGGGCGCGGTGGCTCCTGCTTGTAATCTCAGCACTTTAGGAGGCTGAGGCAGGTGGATCAGTTGAGGTCAGGAGTTCAAGACCGGCCTGGCCAACATGATGAAACCTTGTCTCTAACAAAAATATAAAAATTAGCTGAGCATGGTGGCAGATACCTGTAATCCCAGCTACTTGGGAGCCTGAGGCAGGAGAATTGCTTGAACCTAGGAGGCAGAGGCTGCAGTGGCTGAGATCATGGCACTGCACTCTAAGCCTGGGCGACGGAGCAAGACTCTATAAAAAAAAAAAAGAGTACTATTGCACACTATGTTTCTAAATCTACTAATATGGTCTATATGCATATGATAGCCTTTACATTATATTATGCCAATCTTTATAAATTAAATAATTTTTTTACTGCTTGAATATCAGTTTTTAAGAAAAGTATGTTATAATTTCTTTTTGCAGTTGTGAATTTCTTATAAATATGTGAAGTTTGCTTATCTGTATTTTTTCCACATAATTTATGTTTCAATAATATATGTATAACTTGTTAAAATCTTACTTATATACATTTACTTTTATTAGTAAGAATGTTCTCACATAATAAGTAGGCCTTAGGTTCATTTTTAATATAAATACTGAGGTATAATATATTTTAGAGAAGGGGGGTTACTCTTTTTGAGGTGTATAGCCCCCCATCATTTCCTTTCCACTTATTCTGCAAACTTGTCCTTAGTTTAATTATTTGAAATAGTTCATAGTTTCAAACAAAGCTCTCTCACTTTCGACAGATGAGATTAACATTAGTGATTATGAACATACTTTGCAGTTATTGTCATCTTAAATTGTGCTTTTTATTCACCATGCTTGTTCTTTGACTTTTCTACAACCTCTTGATTTTCATAGGATTGATAAGGTCCTTTTCATATAGGCTTTCTAAATGGAATGGTTCATAAAGTATAAATTTTAATTTTTTCACTGGCACACAAAATTTTAGCATAAAATTTTTTTCTAAGTCCAAAATTTATTAGAAACTATGACCTCTTGTAGAATGAGAAAGAATATTAGTCATTAAATTTTCCTTTAAATTTCCTTTTTTCTGTGTTTTTATCTGCACTTTTAATTCCAGTTTGCTTTGAACGTCAAATTTTTAGTGTTATTTTTATTATTATTGTTTACAATAAATTATTATACATGCCTTTAGATTTATTCTATAAATTTATTTGATCACCATAGTTTTTTCCACTTTTTTGTTTCATTTTGGATTATTTTTCTATGGAATTAATTTTTCTTTTTAATGAATGATAGAATTTAGTAGTTCTTTCGCATAGGATCTGTAAGTAGTACATTTCTGCATCATTTTCCCAAAATGTTGATAGTACAATTGTTTCACTTTATCTCTGGATGCACATTCCAATACCTCAGTGGATGCCTGAAACCGCATATAGTGACAAACCCTGTATTTCCTATGTTGTTTTCCTTTATAGACATGTATACACACATACATACCCATGATAAAATTTAGTTTATAAATTTAGACACAGAAGAAATTAACAATGACTTATAATAAAATAGAATAACTATAACAACATGCCGATATCACTACTACTGTATTTTGGGGCCATTATTAAATAAAATAAGGGCTACCTGAACATATTGCAATACCCTGACAGTTGATTTAACTGAGACAGCAACTCAGTGACTAATGGGGAGGCCAACGTATACAGTGGATACACATGACAAAAGGATAATTCACATTCCTGGCAAGACAAAATAGGACAGCAAAAGATTTCATTATGCTACCTACTATGGCATGCAACTTAAAGAAATGTAGATTTCTGGAATTTTCCTTTTAATATTTTAGGATGCAGTGTATTATAGGTAGCTGAAACTGTGAATACTGGGGGACTACTGTGTACCCTTTCTTTTGAGAAGTAGAGAATAACTTAATTCCAATTTATTGTTATTTTCTGCTTCACTTTAGAGCAATTACTTCAAACTTTACATATTCATTTCTGTTCATAAAACATCTCTATTAATTTGACTCCTGTACTTTTGAAAGAGATCTGTCATTTCTTTTTGATTGATTTTCAGATTTTGTCTTTATATGTGATGTTCTGCAACTTCAATATGCAATGGTAAAATCGCAATTATTTTCTAAAATTTCTTAGCTCTGCTCTTAACTTGATAATACTTCCGGCCCCAAAACTCAAAATATTAATTGATATGAGAGGATATTCAGCCACAACATTCCTTCATCCCCAAATAGTCTTCAAATGTTACCTTTTTTCTTGTTAAATTTTATTCATTTCCTAAAAAAAAAAAATTAAATATAGGATGGAGCTACTCATTCTAGTCATGCTATTTCTGAACTCTAAAAAAAAGTTTTTCACTTACATCTCTAGATACTTTATTTATATTTATTCCCCAATTTACTAATTCTATTTTCGACTGAAATGTGTCTAATATTTAATCTATGTACGATAGTGTGTGAGTGAACTTTTATTTAAGTATCTGAATATTTTCATTCCCCTAATCAGTTTTATTTCATACCTTTAATTTCTTATTTGTATTAGTTTTCTACTGCTTTGTAATAAATCATCAGAGCTTACCAGCTTAAAACAATACATATTCATTTTCTCACAGTTGCTGGTACCAGGTCTCCTGCATGGCCTACTTAGACTCTGCTTGACATATTACAATACTACAGTCAAAGTGTGGGTCAGGCTGTATTAAAAATATATATATTTTAGGCCAGGAGCAGTGACTCACACCTGTAATCCCAGCACATTGGGGGACCAAGGCAGGCAGATCACCTGAGGTCGGGAGTTCGAGACCAGGCTGACCAACATGGAGAAACCCTGTCTCTACTAAAATGACAAAATTAGTTGGGTGTGGTGGTGCATGCCTGTAATCCCAGCTACTTGGGAGGCTGAGGTAGGAGAATCGCTTGAACCTGGGAGGCGGAAATTGTGGTGAACCAATATCGTGCCATTGCACTCCAGCCTGGGCAACAAGAGAGAAACTCCATCTCAAAAAATAACAATAATAATAATTATTATTATATATATATTTCATTGTCATCATTTTAATTTCTAATTTTGGGGAGTACATAGTATATGTATATATTTATAGGGTACAAGAAAAGCCTTGACACAGGCATGCAATGAATGCCTAATAATTGAGAGTAGAAACATAATTACCAGACTACATTTTAATCTGGGGAATTGACTGGGAAAGAATACACTTCTAAGTTAATTTAGCTAGTTGTCAAAATTCATCCCCTTGTGACTGCATAACTGAGGTCCTCTCATTCTTACTGATGGTTAGCTTGAGGCTGCCCCAAGGTTCTAGAGGCTGCCCACATTTCCCTGCCATGTGGTCTTCCCAGAGACCTTTTAACAACATGTAAATTACTTCTCCAGTGCCAGCAGAAGAATCTGTTCTTCCAGTGATTACAGTCTTACATAACAAACATGTATGGTAGTGACATTCCACTATTTTTTCATATTTTAGTGATTAGAAACAAGGCATAGATTCCACCTGTACTCAAAAGGAAGGCGGTATGCTAAAGTGTGACTGACTGGGAATTGTCTATAATGTATTTAGCATATTATTTAATACATTCTTTTATTCATGTCATGGTTGGTATTCTTTATATTTTTACACATTCATAACTACTATTTTCATGGTCCTCTTGGAATTTCTCATTACATCTCTATGTGTTCATAAGTAATCTCCTTAATTCACATTTTCTGCTGAAAAAAGTAATTTTTGTTTGATAAATTGTAATTGCTCTAATTTTGTTTGAGAGCTTATGTTATGTAAAATTTTGTTTCTCTGTGAATTTCATTTTGTTGTGTAGCTCTTTGTTTGCTATTTTGAGGCATCTATGTGCATATTACTAAACTGGCCTTATATTAGAAAACTCAGGATTTTGTACTACATGAGAAATTTAGTCTGCCCACTAAGGTTAACTTATTCATCACACACAATTGCCACAGTGCCTACAGCGTACAATATTTTAGGCTCCCATGGAAATATTTAATTTTAATATTTTTTTAATTAGGTTTTTATGAATTTTGATTATTGTACCACTGTTTAACACATCGAAGACTCTGAACACATTAATCAATGACCTCTCACCTATAAATTTTTATTGTTGGACTAAGCATTTCTATGTTCACTATTCTCCTTCTCCACTGCTGCACTATAGTGTGCTGGTTCTTATTCTCCTTCTCCACTGCTGCACTATAGTGTGCTAGTTCTTCTCAATTAGCCGCCGTAGATTTATTCACTGCTCCTGTTTCTCTGTTATTTGAGTCAGAAGTCTGTCTTATGGTCTATACCAAACTAACCCTCTTACCCTCTTTCCCTCCATCATCTGATTTGATTCAGCCAATTGTAGGTACCTGTATGATATTGAATAAAGGAAATGACAAGGACATTTATTTCCCTCATCCTTCCCTACAATTATACAGATTGTTCGTGGCTCTGTTGTAAGGCATCAGCTCCTTTCTAGTGACCCTTTTCTCTAACTTTAGCTATTGCTCTCTATATATTTTGGCAAGTCCACCCTTCATTTGTATACTGAAAATTACAAAATTTTAATGGAAGAAATTAAAGAAGACACAAATATATTAAAATATATTTTATGCTCCTGAGCTAGAAAGTTTAATATTGTTCAAATAACTGTACTACTTAAAGTAATCTACAGAGTCAGTGAAATCCCATTCAAAAATTATGTGGCATTTTTTACAGAATTAGAAATAATAATTTTGAAATTCATATGAAACTACAAAAGACCACCAATATCCAAATTGGCCTTAAGAGAGAACAACAAAGCTGGAGGCATATCACTTTCTCATTTCAAAATACATTACAAAGCTACAGTAATTAAAACAATATGACACTAGCATGAAAATAAACATACTGACCAATGATATAGAATATGGAGCTGAAAAATAAACTCATACATATACAGTCAACTAATTTTTGGCAGTATGACAAGAACACCTAATAAAGATAGTCTCCTCAATAAATGGTGTTGGGTAAACTGTGTATCAATGTGGAAATGAATAAATTTGGATTCTTATCTCATATAATACACAAAAATGATCCCCAAAGTAGATTAAAGGCTTAAATGTAAAACCTGAAATTGTTAAGTTCCCAGAAGAAAAGAATAGAAAAATCTTCATGACATTGGTCTTTGCAATGATGTATTAGATATGACATCAAAAACATAGAAAATAATAGTGAAGTAGACAAATGGGACTACATCAAACTAAAATGCTTTTACACAGCAAAGGCAACAATCAATAAGTAATAAAACAACCTACAGAATCAGAAAGTAAAACACTTAGAAGTCATATATCTGATAAAGGGTTAATATCCAAGATACACAAGACACTTCTACAACTCATTAGGAAAAAATGGGGTGGGAAAGCAAAGGACTTCAATAGACATTTTCCCAAAGAAGACAAACAAATTTATAATGGGTATATTAAAAAGATGCTTAACATCATTAATTAGTAGAGAAATGCAAATAAATACAACAATATCACCTTACACCTGTTAGAATGGATATTTGAAGAGAAAAAACAGGCACTAGTGAGCATGTGAAAACTAAGAAATCTTTTTACACTGTTGGTGGGAATGTAAAATGGTGCAGCTGTTATGGAAACGGTATGGTGATTTCTCAAAAAGATGAAAAATAAAGCTACCATGTGATACAGAAATTCCACTTTTGGGTATTTATTCAGAAATGTTGAAATCAGGATCTCAGAGATACCTGCATTCTCATAGTCACTGTAGCATTATTTGCAATAGTAAAGATATGGGAGCAACCAAAGTGTACATCAACAGATGAAAAGAAAAAATGTAGAATATATGCACAAATAAATATTATTTAGTCTTAAAAATGAGGAACCTCTACACGCCTATTAAAATAGCCAAAATCCAGAACACTGACAACACCAAATCCTGCAAGGACGTGGATTAACAAAAACTTATTTATATCGGGGGAACCCACCCCCAATATTTCAACATAGGTTCTTTCTATTTTCTGTAACTCTCGGCCAGCTCAGAAATAAAGGGAAAGAGTACAAAGAGAGGAATTTTACAGCTGGGCTGCCGAGGGTGACATCACATATCTGTAGGACTGTGATGACCACCTGAGTCTTAAACCAGCAAATTTTTTATTAAGGATTTCAGAAGGTGAAGGGGTGTAAGAACAGGGAGTAGATCACATGCTTCAAGGGGCAAAAAGAAGAACTACTGATGAGGGTCCAACAAAGATCACAAGACAAAGGGCAAAAGCAGAACTACTGATAAGGGTCTATGTTCAGTGGTGCACATATTTTCTTGATATGCATCTTAAACAACAGAAAACAGGGATCAAGAGCAGAGAACTGGTCTGACCACACATTTACCAGGGCTGAGTGTTTTCTCCATCCTAGTAAGCCTCAGGGTACTTCAGGAGACCAGGGCATATCTCAGTCTTTATCTCAACTGCGTAAGACAGACACTCCCAGAGTGGCCGTTTATAGACCTCCCCCTAGGAATGCATTCCTTTCCCAGGGTATTAATATTAATATTCTTTGCCAGGAAAAGAATTTCGTGATATCTCTCCTACTTGCACGTCCGTTTATAGGCTCTCTGCAAGAAGAAATATATGGCTGTTTTTGCCCAACTCCACAGGCAGTCCGACCTTACAGTTGTCTTCCCTTGTTCTCTAAAAATAACTTTTATTCTGTTCTTTTTCAAGGTGCATTGATTTCATATTGTTCAAACACACATGTTTTGCCATCAATTTGTATAGTTAAAACAATTATCACAGTGGTCCTGAGGTGACATACATTCTCAGCTTATGGAGATAACAGGATTAAGAGATTAAAGTAACACAGGTGTAAGGAATTATAAAAGTATTATTTGGGAATGCATAAATGTTCATGAAATCTTCACAATTCATGTTCCTCTGCCAAGGCTCCAGCCAGTCCCTCCATTCGGGGTCCCTGACTTCCTGCAAAGTATTTATTGCTGATGGGAATGGAAAATAGTGCAATCACTTTGGAAGACAATTTGGCAGTTTCTTAAAGAGCTAAACATATTCTTATCTTACATACAATGTGGTAGTTAAGCTTCTTGGTGGTTACTCAAAGGAATTGAAAGCTATGTCCACACAAAACCTGCACATAAATGTTTAGATCGGTTTTCTTTATAATTGCCAATGTTTGAAAACAATGGGGCTGTTATATAATAGGTGAGTGGATAAACTGTAGTACAATCAAACAATGGAAGAGTATTCTTCACTCAAAAGAAAAGGGCTAGCAAGCCATGAAAAGTCATGGAAGAACCTTAAATGTGTACTCTTAAGTGACACAAGCCAATCTGAAAAGGCTATATATGCTATGATTCCAACTGTATGGTATTCTGAAAAAGGTATAACCATGGAGACAATGAAAAGATCAGTGGTTGATAATGGTTATGAAGGTGAGAGAAATGAAAAGGTTGAGTACAGAGTATATTTAGGGCCGTGACACTATTCTGTATGATACTATACTGATGGATCCATGGCATTATACATTTTTCCAAACCCATAGAATGCGTAGTATCAAGAGTAAACCCTAATGTAAACTATGGACTATGCTTGATTGTGGTGTGTCTGTGTAGGCTCATCACTTGTAACCATTGTACCACTCTGGTGGGGGATGTTGATAATGGGGAAGGATATCCATGTGTGGGAACAAGGAATATATGAAAAATCTCTGTTCTTTTCGTTGAAATGTACTGTGATCCTAAAATTGCTCTATTAAAAAAATGAAAGAAATTTTGTTATGTACAGCAATACGGATGCATCTTGTGCACACTATGTCAAGTGAAAAACAGCCACTTACAGAAAGACAAATACTATATAATTTCACTTATATGAGGTCATTAAAATAGTCAAACTCATGGGAAGAAATGGTAGAGTAGTGGTTAGAAGGGATGGAAGAGTTAGAAATGGAGGGTTTGCTATCCAATAGCTATAAAGTTTTAGTGGTCCAAGATGAATAATTTCTAGAGATTTTTTGTACAGTTTTGTGCCCATAGTACACACAAAAGCATATTGTGCAAGTAAAAGTTTAAGAGAGTAGATTTTAAATTTTCTTACCACAATAAATAACAAAAAGGACTACAGATAAAGTTGACGTGTCCTGCTTTTACTCTTGTGAGGTCTGATTTTCTTCCCTGCTTAGAGCCAACTGTGATATTCCATATGGGTGGCAATACTCAACATTTTACATTTTCTTAAATATCTATATTTAGCTGTATTTTGTTAGCTGAATCTTATTCTTGCTGTTTAATAGTCTTCAATTATTCTAAGGTTGTTGCTGTGTAATATTTTTTCTATTAGCTTTTAAAATTTTTATTTTCATCTTGATGTTGTGTAATTTCACTATACTATAACTCTGTGTTATTTGGTGGGCTCTCCATCTGGGGAAGATAAAAAAATCATTTATTTCTTATCAATTTGTAAACAAAAAAAAATCCATGCTATCCAGGATATTAGGAATTCCCTATAAATTCTGCCCTTCACTATTTTCTTGATAGATGGGAGATGGAATTCCATAATTGAACTTCTATATCTCTGAACTTTTTTGTTACGTACCTTTATTTATCTTCTATGGCTTATCTAAAGTATATCCCAGTTTTGAGGATATTTTTAAATAATTATGTCTGAATGTATACATAGTGATCCACCTATATCTATTTCTATACACACACACAGACACACAGACACAGACACAGACACACACACACGCATACACAGATTTACTATTCCCGTATACAACAGTTTTTTATTCAGACCTGGCTATATTTATTTCATCATTCCCTATTATTTATTAACATTACATTTCTGTGTGTGCACATGTGTGTGCGTGTCTGTGTACATGTATTCTGTCATCGTTTTGGCACGGAGTTAGATTTCCACATGTAAACTTATCATCTCGACTAAAAATTTAAGTTTAAATTTGGAGATTATTTCCCAAGTAGAAGTTTGGAAATGTTTTAATAATATACAGGATAGTTTCAGTTCAATATTTATAATTGTATTTTCTATTACATTTCTTACCTATTCTAAAATCCAGTAGAAATTTAGTTTAGCTTCTTTTGTTAAAGTTATTATTAGAAAAATTAGCATTTTACAAACTGACATTGGTTTACAAAAAGACAATTCTCACAAAATTATTTTGCTTTAAATTTCATTTATTAATATTTAAATACTTTTGATATAAATTACTTTTATAGTGTTTCCTGTGTATAAATTATTGTGAAAATTTTGCAGAAGATTGGCAGGGAGCGTTGATATATTTATCAATAATGTAAACAGGTGTGCTGAGGAAATTATCACATAATTATTCATTTGTCCTCAATTTACTTCAAAGATAGTTACCAGATAATCTTGCAAATATTCATAATAATGTTAATTTATGACATTTCCCTGCTGGACCTAGAGCTACTTGATTTGTTTATATAGTTAAAAAGTGTTTATTTAATATACTTATTGTTCACTTTTGTGACAACTTTGCATGTGATCATATATTGAGATATAGCCTATATTTTACAATACCAATAACCTTTTTATAAAAGTATTAGCCAGTCAGAGTTTCTTGACACCCAAGTCAATAGAAACTTTTACTGGCTGATTCTCATAACTTTCATAAGATAACAAAATGACCTTAGATTTTCTCTCCTTACCCAGCTGTCAATTCAAAATGCCTAAGGCTAAAATAATATTCCATGCCTGTAGCAACCCCATGCCACCTGCCCCAACTTGAACCACCTCACTTTCTCTATCTCCTAACTCTTCCATAGGTTATATCATATTATACTGGATTTTTTAGGTTGAATTTAAACTCCAAGTTAAAACATTTCTGACATTTTTTAGGTTTGCATTTTCTTTGCCTTTCTTCTTTTTTAATACATAGAGGCTAATATTTGAATTTGCAATGACTTTTTTCTTCTCTGTTGCCTCATCACTATTCCCTTTAGTGAAGACTTATTCAATGATACTAAGATTGATGTGTTTTGATTTGTCCATTATTTCCCATAGAAACATAAACCCCACATAGCTCAGTTACCCTTAACTTTACATCTATTATAGTCCCATTGAAATATAGTCAATAATATATATCTGACAGATAAGATAGCTTAACACTATTTTTGTCATCCGACTTACTTACTGTTTTATATCTAATAAGTGATTCACAAAGTATTACTTAAGGTAAAATAACTTCACAAAATATGTCTGATAATGATAATATCATATTACTATGTTTAAATAATAAAAATAGTCGGGTGTGGTGACTCATGCCTGTAATCCTATCACTGCTGGAGGCTAAGTGGGAGCGGATCACCTGAGGTCAGGAGTTCAATACCAGCCTGGCCAACATGGTGAAACCCCATCTCCACTAAAAATACGAAAATTAGCCAGGCATGGTAGTGTATGCCTGTAGTCCCAGCTACATGGGAGGCTGAAGCAGGAGAATCGCTTGAACTCAGGAGGCAGAGGTTGCAGCGAGTCAAGATCACATCATTGCATTCTTGTCCTGGGCGGCAGAGCAAGACTCCATCTCAAAAACAAAACAAAACATACAAAAAAAAAAAAAAATCTAAATTAATTTATCTAGAAAAGATTCAGTATAAGTATGGTAATTATAGGTATTATGTTGTGTTTTTATATAGCACAATTCTAATTTACAGAGGAATCAGTCTGAAAAACAATGCAGCCTGTTGGATTTATTTATTTATTTATTTTTTGCATGAAAAACTACAAACTACAAATGTCAAATGAACAAAATAAATAGTAGATTCATATATATCAAGTTCTTTCATCTCCTTTCAGAAATTCAAGCCACAAAGCCTTTTCTTAAGACCGAATCATCTCCATAGATGAAAAATATATTATTGTATTTTTATACACAAAGTTGGAGAAGTATGTCAAAATATACTTATGGTATTTCTTTTGTCTATGAATAGTAAGAAATCATTTAAAGGTGATTTTATTCCTCAGTGTAACTAAGTAGAATACATATTAGTAAAATCAATTTCCAATTATACGTGTATGAATTATTCATTTGATTAATTACTAAAATAAGGCAGTTTTTTTAATCCAATTTATGTGTACCTAATATGATTCTACCCACTACTTTTTCAAAGTTTTCTAAATGAACGTTGTTAGCAAATTTTTAAAAATTTCCTAAGGAATCACCACCATGTTCACCAATGTCCTCCATGAAAATCTTACAATTTAAAAACTGACTATTCACCATCTGCACAGGTATGTGCCAAATGTTGGGAAAGGCAAGGTCCTTCACAGACCTGTGTAATACATTATCAAGAAAACCTGTCTAACAGCAGTAAATAATTACTTTTATGTATTTTAAATTTAACATGAAATTATAAAGGTTTTGTGATATAATCTCTGAAAGCATTCAGAAAGGGAAGGAGTTAGTTCAAGTGGGTGCAAACGTGAGGGGGTTTCTATAGACAAGAAAGAACCAGAAAGAAAACTTTTGCTATATCAATGTGTTTATTTAACTCATGTTTATTGAATATATACTAGGGTTCAAAACATATTTCTAGATATTTGATAAGCAGTAATGATATAAAACAATTAACATTCCATGTAGTCATGGAAATTATATTCTAGCAGTGAGAGAAAAACAAGAAAAATAAATAGGTAAATGCTGTTATTTGCTAGAAAATAATATATGTTATTAAAAAGGGATGGAGCAGGGAAAGTAAATCAGGTGAGGACCACGATAAGTTACACTAGAGATGGTGGAACAGTAACTTTTAACATTCAAAAGCTTGGTCAAGACAGACATCACCGAAGATAAGATTTGAACCAAGTTTTGAGGAAGAGTTAGCCATGCAAATATCTACCTGGAGCATTCCAGGTAGGGAAAACAAACAAAACAAAACAAAACAAAACAAACAAACAACAAAACAGAACAAAGGCTCAAAGGTCTAAGTAAACCTAGCGTGTTCAAGTACTGGGGGGAGCTACAGAGAAAGTATACTACACCATGTAAGGCCTTGATATATATTGCAAGGACTTTAGCTTTTACTCTGACTTAAATATGAGGTTACTGCAGAATTTTGAGCACAAAAGTTACAAGATCTAACTTATGTTTGGCATCTGTGTTGAGGACCATTATAGAGAAATGAAAGTGAATGAGGTGGATGAGATTAGAAACAAACATATTATGAGTCTTTTGGAGTAATTCAACTGAAGAATGAAAGCAACTTAGCTCATTAAAAGTGAGAAAAGTAATTGAAATTTGAGGAAGGGTAGACTACCATAGATGCAAATGTTGCCAGGTAGGTATATATGGTAGTGAGATTCTGTGGAAGCTACACAACTAACAACAACTAGTAAATTGGGTGTGCAGCATGCATAGATTAACCATAATGTATTATCAAAACAGACAACTATGAGAGAGAGGATATTGATATAATCAAGAAATATGTATTATATAATGACTATATATTAATTGTGTAACACACAATTATTGGATTTTAAATAATTTAATTTTTATGTTTTCTGAATAATATATCTGTATTTGTTATATATTATTGTGCAAAAAATTTAGCATTTTAAAGCAATATGAATATATTACTTTACATTTGGGTCAGAAGTCTGGGTCTTCTACTCAGGATGTCACGTGAAACAAGTTCTCTACATGGACCGTGATCTCATCTGACACTTCGAATTATCTTCCGAGTTTACTAATTGTTGGCAGAATTCAGTCCCTTGTGGTTGTATGAGTGAGGCCCAATTTTCCCTTCCTTCCTTCCTTCCTTCCTTCCTTCCTTCCTTCCTTCCTTCCTTCCTTCCTTCCTTCCTTCCTCTCTCCTTTCTTTCTTTCTTTCTTTCTTTCTTTCTTTCTTTCTTTCTTTCTTTCCTTCCTTCTTTCTCTTTCTTTCTTTCTTTCTTTCTTTCTTTCTTTCTTTCTTTCTTTCTTTCTTTCTTTCTTTCTTTCTTCTTTCTTTTCCTTTCTTTCTCTTTCTTTGTTCTTTCTTTCGTTTTGTCTGTCTTTTTTCTGATAATGATATCATATTACTATGTTTAAGTAATAATTCTTTCTTTCTTCCTTTTCCTTTCTCTTCTCCCTCCCCTCCCCCCCCCCCCCCTCCCCTCCCCTCCTTTCCATTTCCTTCCCTTCCACTGGACCTCATTCATTCATACAAACACAATGGACGGTATTCTGCCAACAACTCAGAAAGAAAATTGGACCTTGGGACACTTGGGGACACTTTCAGCTCCTTGAAGCTATATTAAGTACCTAGATATATGTCCTATTCACAGCATGACAGCTAAAATTAGTTAAAACCAGCAAAAGGGTCTCTCTCCAGTCTACTACAGTGGAATCTTATATAATGTAATACAACCAGGGAAGTAATTGTTCCACCACATTCACAAATTTCTTTCATACTCCATATGGTGATTACACTGGATATATACAACAGGGAGTGAGCACCTTAGCTGTTATCTTAGAAATCTGCCTACTACAAAATGCTTTCTATTATAGTTTTATTTTATTTTTTTCTAAAAATTCTTGGAATTTTATTCAATATTCCAATTAGGGATTAGTAAGTTGTTGTTGAAGTGCCTGGCTAGATCAGAACCATTTGTGATAAATGGAGGATATTCTCCATTTTTTGATGACAGGTGAGAAGACAAACTCAATAGATGCAAGTGTTGCCAGGTAGGTATACATATGGTAGTGAAATTCTGTGGTAATAATGGAATTAACAATTGATAAAAATGGCTTAGACCAGAAAAATTATCCTGTTTATTCAGGGTTTGGTATAGTTGAGGTCAGTTTACAAAAGAACTAGCATTTGAGTCATGGAATATAATGGCTGAAATTTCTATTTCTAAGTCAAATTCCACCTTAAATTGTCTCACAATCTAAGTGAGCTCCAGAAAAGAATTATATTACCATTATTATAATATGCTGAGATTATTCTAAAGATCATACAAGTAGCATACTTTTTCCATAGTGAAAACGCAGTGTGTTGTGTTCTTTCATGGAAAACACAGTGACCATCCCACAAGTCTTTTGAAGAGTCTAGGAATATGAGAACATGAGATCTCCAGATCCACAGTTAGTTGTATTATTGGTGGGCATCAATATTTCTTTTCAGCAGTGGTAGAGAAACTTTTCTCCATATTTCAGCCATCCCCATCATGATAAGACAACTCCACGATTATCCTTCAAAATAAGCAAAAAATCCAATTTCCTTAAGAAAACAAAGAAAGCTATTATATCTGGGTGATTATTGATTAAGGGAAAGTAAATAAGTCTGGAAAAATATCATTAATAAAGCTGTGAAGATGAGTGGGAATATAAAGATTATTAGAGACATTATGAATATTGAGTATTTCAGTAATTGATATACTTACAAAAGTGAAAATATTATAATAAATTTATGGTTAATTTAATATAGAGTGAATTGGTATAGTAAGATAACAAAATTTAGTTTTGCTCATATAGAGAAAAATAGTGAAGAGAAGCAGAGGATTACTGTAACTGCACATGCAAGAATGAAAATTCCAATTTACTATATTTGACAGAGTGCCATTAAAAATGGCAGTGTTCCCAGTTAAACCTGTTTCCTTGGCTTTCAAAAAAATCACACATTGCTGAGCTGCATGAGGATTTGTCTTTACCCTCCTACTGACAGTTATTGTCCAGGATTTTGTTGGAAATCCACAAAAACTTAAAGTAGAATCAGTAAAAGATTATCAGATTTTAAATAAAATACTTGAGTTCAAGTCAAAGTACTACCTCTTATTAAATATGTGATCTCTATCCAATCACTTAATTTCTAGGAGGTGGTTGTATCTTTTTTAAAATAGACATAATATAGCTTATCCTATGAACCTCAGTGTACTAAAATCATATCAAATTATGTCATGTAAAAGCCAGTTATTTGCAAACATTAGGTAGATTTAAGTAAAATGTTATCATAATATTTATTATATTTAATCATTATTTAATAATTGATATGATTAAATGTTTTATTTGCAAAGTGTAAGAAAGGAAATATAATAAAATTATCATTTGTACAGTAATGCTTATAATATGATGATTATTATGAATAATAATGACAATATATACATTACAGTCCTTGTACTATAGGAGATTACTGTCTTGATAGAGACACAGAAAATTGAAGAGGCATAATTAGATAAAAATACAAGTATCCAATTAAATAGAAACAAATCAAATCATGTAAATTATAGATAATTGACTATGTTTACAAACCTTAGAAGCCATATTTTTAGCACAGTACCCTGTAAATCTCTAACACTCTTTCTAATGATAGAATGGCATTGTCTTTTACAATAATAATCAATAATGTTATTTCTATATTTTTAGGAATGAACATAATTCTATTTTCCAAGAAATGGATAATAGCCAAAATTTAACCATTTGACATTAGACATGAGTATCAGGATATGCCCTAGTAAAGAGAAGGATGGCTCAAACTAACATGATATCCTACCAGATATCAATTATAGGGAAGATGTCCTCTGTTGACAAGGGCTGCTTCTGTGAATCTCTGTGATGAACATACACATTTCTGGGTCTTTATGGTAGATAATTTATATTCCTTTGGGTATATACTCAGTAATGGGATTGCTGAGTCAAATGGTAGTTCTGTTTTGAGTTCTCTGAGAAATCATCAAACTGCCTTCCATGATGGCTGAGCTAATTTACACTTCCACCAGCAGTTTATAAGTGTTCCTTTTTCTCCACAACCTTGCCAGCATCTATTATTTTTTGACTCTTTAATAATAGCCATTCTGACTGGTGTGAGATGACATCTCATCGTGGTTTTCATTTGCATTTATCAGTGACATTGAGTTTTTATTTTTTTCCATATGCTTTTTGGCCATGTGTATGTCTTCTTTTGAAAAGCATCCATGCCATTTGCCCACTTTTTAATGGATTGTTCATTTTTTTCTTCTAAATTTAAGCTTGTTATAAATGCAAGATATTAGACCTTTGTCAGATGCATAGTTTACAAATATTTTCCCGTTCTGTAGGTTGTCTATTTACTCTGTTGATAGTTTCTTTTGGTGTGCAGAAGCTCTTTAGTTCATGTCCCATTTGTCAGTTGTTGCCTTTGTTGCAATTGCTTTTAGCATCTTACTCATGAAATCTTTGTCAGGTCCTATGTCCAAAATGATATTGCCTAGGTTGTCTTTCAGGATTTTTAAATCATATGTTTTTACTTTGTTCAGAGTGATTCTACTGTAAATTAAGAACATAGGTTTTGGCTCAATTTTAGCATTCTAATTCAATTCACCATGTGAATTTTGATTAAAATTAAAAAACCACATTAATGTATTATTTATTAACCAAAATAAAATGTACAAATTATATTGTGTCATTAATTAACATAAATAGTAGATACTTTGTATTCTTAATTCAGATTTTTAAAAACTTTTTTTTACAATAGTTTTAGATTTATAGAAAAATTGTCAATATAATTTGAGTTGTTATATACTTGAAATCACATTTCCTATATTATTACTATATTACATTAATATGGTCCATTTTTTGCTATTAAAACACCAATACTGATACATTATTATAAGTTAAAGTCATGCATTATTCAGATTTCCTTATTTTCTAGCTAATTCTAGCCAATGTTCCAGGATCCCTACCAGGATCCACATTATTTTTTTATTTTATTTATTTATTTATTTTTTGGTCATGTTTCGTTGGCTTTTCCTGGCTGTGATAGTTTATAATACCTTTTTGAAAAGTATCTTGTGAGTTGAGAACTAATTGCAAGGTATTTTATAGGCTGCCTCTCTATTGGAATATGTCTGATATTTCCCCCCTGATGATTAGCCTGATGTTATGGAGTTTGAAGAGGGATACCACAAAGATAAAATAAAAATCTCATCACCTCATATTGACAATACATATGAATGATTCAGCATGACTTATCACTGTTAATGTTTGATCACCTGTTTAAGTAGTACTTTTCCGCTTTCTCTGCTATATATTTACTCTTTTGTTCCCCTCTTCTTACTGTAATCCTTGAAAAGAGGTTATTAAGTATAGCCCAAGAAATAGGAAGTTATGCTCCACCTCCTTGAGGTTAGAATATCTATATAAATTATTTGAAATTTTCTGTTGTTCAAATTCTTTCTGTTTTGGCCATGAGGAGCTCTTTCCATTGACTCTTGGGTGTGTTCTGTGTGTATGTGTGTGTACTCTTTTAAGCACTTACTTAATTACTGTCTCTGTACATACTCCAGATTAATCTTGTCAATTTCCTGTCTCAATCCCAGAATCAGTCCATTTTGGTTCCTTTTATTTCAAAATGACATTAGGAACCAGTATTTGGTTTTAGGTGTGCCTGTTGTTACTTTAGTATCTTCGCATCTCTGCCCTATTAGTTGACAGAGAAATATATATATATACACACACACACACATATATCCATATACATTAGTATAGTAGTATGGTAAACTGTGTATACAAACTATAACTATTCCTATAGTATTGCCTATTACAATTTCACTCAAAATGGTTAAAAATTCCATGCTTTAACTCTTAACGCTTTACTTCTGACAATCACTGACCTGTTACCATGTCTATAATTTTCCATTTTTCAGAGTATAATATAAATGCAATTTTAAAAAAGAATGATTTTCAGCATCCCTTCTTTCTTTATTTTATTAAATTTAATTTAATTTTAAGTTCTAAAATACATGTGCAGCATGTGCAGGATAGTTACATAGGTAAACGTGTGCCATAGTGGTTTGCTGCAGCTATCAACCCATCACCTATGTATTAAGCCCTGAATGTATTAGCTATTTATCCTGATGCTCTCTTTCCCTGAACGCATCCACTCCAACAGGGCCCAGTGTGTGTTGTTCCCCTCCCTGTTTCCATGTGTTCTCATTGTTCAGCTTCACTTATAAGTGAAAACATGCGGTGTTTGTTTTTCTATTCCTGCATTTGTTTGCTGAGAATAATGGCTTCCAGCACCATCCATGTCACTGCAATGGACCTGATCTTGGTCCTTTTAATGGCTACATAGTATTCCATGGTGTATATGTATCACATTTTCTTTATCCAGTCTATCATTTCTGGACATTTGGCTTGATTCAATATCTTTGCTATTGTGAATAGTGCTATAATTAACATACACATGCATGTATCTTTATAATAGAATGATTTATATTCCTTTGGGTATATACCCAGTAATGGAATTGCTGGGTCAAGTGATATTTCAGATTCTAGGTCTTTGATAAATTGCCATACTGTCTTCCACTATCTTTAAACTAATTTATATTCCTATCAACAGTGTAAAAGCATTCCTAGCTCTCCACAGTGTCACCAACATCTGTTGTTTCTTCACTTTTTAATAATTGCCATTCTGACTGGCATGAGATAGTATATCATTGTGGTTTTAATTTGCATTTCTCTAATGATCAGTTATGTTAAGATTTTTTAATATGCTTTTTGGACACATAATGTGTTTTTTAGAGAAGTTTCAAATCATGTCCTTTGCCCACTTTTTAATTTTTTTTTTTGTAAATTTATGTAAAATCTTTTTAGACTCTGGATATTAAACCTTTGTCAGATGGATAGGTTGCAAAAATGTTTCCCCATTCTGTAGGTTTTCAGGTCACTCTGATGATAGTTTATTTTGCTGTGCAGAAGCTCTTTAGTTTAATTAGATCTCATTTCTCAATTTTGGCTTTGTTGTGATTGCTTTTGACATTTTCTTTATGAAATCTTTGCCTGTGCCTATGTCCTGAATAGTATTACCTAGATATTCTTTTTCTTTTTAATAGTTTTGTGTTTTACATTTAAGTCTTTAATCCATTTTGAGTTAATTTTTGTATAAGGTGTAAGGAAGGAGTCCAGTTTCCATTTTCTGCATATGACTAGCCAGTTCTCCCAGCACCATTTATTAGAAAGGGAATCTTTTCCCCATTGCTTATTTTTGTGAGGTTTGTCAAAGATCAAATGGTTGTAGATGTCTAGTCTTATTCCTAAGTTCACTATTATGTTTAATTGGCCTATGTGCCTGTTTTGGTACCAGTACCATGTTATTTTGTTTACTGTAGCCTTGTAGTATAATTTGAAGTTAGTAGTGTGATGCCTCCAGCTTTATCTTTTTGCTTAGGGTTGTCTTGGCCATATGGGCTCTTTTTTGGTTCTACATGAATTTTAAAATAGTTTTTTCTAGTTCTGTGAATAACGTAATTGGTAGTTTAATGGAAATAGCAATAAATCTATAAATTACATTGGGTAGCATGACCATTATCATGATATTGATTCTTCCTATCCATGAGCGTGGAACGATTTTCAATCTGTTTGTGTCCTCTCTGATTTCCTTGAGCAGTGGTTTGTAGTTCTCCTTGAAGAGTTCTTTCACTTCTCTTGTTAGTTGTGTTCCTAGGTATTTTATTCTCTTTGTAATAATGGTGAATGGGAGTTCATTCATGATTTGGCTCTCTGCTTGTCTGTTGTTGATGTATAGAAATGCTTGTAATTTTCTGACATTGATTTTGCATCATAGGATTATGCTGAAATTGCTTATCAGCTTAGGAAGCTTTTGCACTGAGATGATGAGGTTTTCTAGATATAGGATGATGTCATCTGCAAACAAAGACACTTTGACTTTCTAAGTGATCTATTTGACTACCCTGATTTCCTGATTGCCCTGGCCAGAACTTCCAATACTATGTTAAATAGGAGTGATGAGAGAGGGCATCCCTTTCTTGTGGTAGTTTTCAAGGGAATGCTTCCAGCTTTTGCTCATTCAGTATGATATTGTCTGTGGGTTTGTCATAAATGGCTCTTATTATTTTGAGGTATGTTCCTTCAATATCTCGTTTATTAAGAATTTTTAACGTGAAAGGAGGTTGAATTTTATCAAAGTTCTTTTCTGAGTCTGTCGAGGTAACATGCAGTTTTTCAAATTGCTTTTCTGTGTTGAATTGGATTGATGATTTGCTCTAATTGTTATTACAGCTTTTCTGTACTTGATTTCGTCTTAAACTGTTCTATTTTCATTAATTTTTAAGATAGAACCTTAAGTTGATGAATTAAGCTCTTTCACGTTTTCTAATATATGCATTCAGTGCTATAAATTTCCCTCTAACAACTATTTTCAATGCATTTCACAAATTTTCACAATTTTGATTTTATTTTTAAAATACAATTCTGTATTTTAATTTAACATAGTTCACAATATTTGTATTATTTTAGAAGTGTGTTGTTTTATTTCAAATATTTGGTAATTTACCATGTATCTTTAAATTATTGATTTTTAATTGAATTCCACAATGACTTCTCTTTTTCTAACTTGTTACAGTCTGTTTTCTGGTACACAATATGGTTGATCTTGGTGAATGTTCTCTGTAGTCACGAGAAGAATGTGTTTTCTGCTATTGAATGATCTATAATTGTCAATTAGATAAAGCTGACTGAATGTTGTTTAGGTCAACTGCATCTTTGTTGATTTTCTACTCTCTTGATCTGTCAATTACTGAGACAGCAGTGCTGAGGTCTTTAAATGATAATAGTGAATTTGTCTATTTCTCCTTTTAGTAGTGTTTTGATACTCTGTGAGGCGCATACATTTAGAACTAGTATGTCTTTATAAATAATTGGCACATTATTCTTGATGATTTACCTAGTTACTTCAGTTTTCTTTTGATTAATGTTAGCATGATACATCGCTCTTCATATATTTACCTTTAAACTGTTAAGAGTCTTTGTATTTAAAATTGTGGGTTTGTTTTTTGTTTGTTTGTTTGCTTTGTTTTTTGTAGGCAGCATATATTTAGAAGTTTTAAAAAGTCCTCTCGGAAAATCTCTGTGTGTTTCTTTTCTCAGACAGAGTCTTGCTCTGACACCCAAGATACAATACAGTGGCACAATCATGGCACAGTATAGCCCCAACCTCCTGGGCTCAGGCCTTCCTCCTGTCTCAGTCTCCCAAGTAGCAGAGAGTACAGATGTGTGCCAACACATCCAGCTAACTTTTACTTTTTTGTAAAGATAAGGTCTTGCTGTGTTGCCTAGGCTGGTCTCGAACTCCTGGCCTCAAGCAATCTTCCTGCCTCAGCCTCCCAAAGTGCTGAGATTACACGTATAAGCTACTGCAGCTAGCCAATCTATTTTAATTTTGTATTTAGATGATTCATATTTAAAGTGATTATTGAAACATTTTTATTACAATCTTTTATCTTTATAACTATTTACTGTTGCGTTTGTTATTTGTTTCTTTTTTTCCTCTTTTTCTGCCTTCTTTGGTTTTAATTGAACATTTTACAGGATTGTATTTTATCTTCTCCCTACTGTGTTAACTATACTTCTTTTAAGAAATTTTAGTAGTTGTTGAAGAGTTTACAACACACTCTTAAATAATCTAAACTCACCTTCCAATAACTATACAACTTCATTTATAGTGCAGGTACAGGGTCACCCAGGTTTCTCTTCCCATTCCTTCTGAAATTGCATCATTCCTTTAACTTATCCCTATGTTATAATCACCCAATATACTCTTGCTATTATTTCTTAACACAAAGAGTTAGTTATCATTGAAATCAATGCAGAAAAAGAAAAAAAATAAATCATCATACTGTCTTTCTCCAGTTGTCTAGCTTTCTTTATACAGATAAACATTTTCATCTGTATCATTTTCCCTCTTCCCCCAATACTTTTTAAAAAAATATTTTATTTTATTTTATTTTATTTTATTTTATTTTATTTTATTTTATTTTATTTTATTTTATTTTAAGTTCTGGGATACAAGTGCAGGATGTGCAAGTTTGTTACATAGGTAAACGTGTGCCAGGGTGGTTTGCTGCACCTATCAACACATCAACAATGTATTAAGTCCTGCATGTATTAGCTGTTTATACTGATGCTCTCCCTCCCACAACCGCTCCAACAGGCCCCAGTGTGTGTTGATCCCCTCCCTGTGTTCATGTGTTCTCACTGTTCAGCTCCTGCTTGTAAGTGAAAACATGCCCTGAGCCTTTGTTTGTTTGTTTGTTTGTTTTTTTAAACATTTCTTGGCTGGGTGCCGTGGCTCAAGCCTGTAATCCCAGCACTTTGGGAGGCCGAGACGGGCGGATCACGAGGTCAGGAGATCGAGACCATCCTGGCTAACACGGTGAAACCCCGTCTCTACTAAAAATACAAAAACTTAGCCGGGCGAGGTGGCGGTCTCCTGTAGTCCCAGCTGCTCGGGAGGCTGAGGCAGGAGAACGGCGTGAACCCGGGAGGCGAAGCTTGCAGTGAGCTGAGATCCGGCCACTGCACTCCAGCCTCCGCGACAGAGC